>NC_053028.1:213876355-213893684 GCF_003073215.2 Triticum urartu | reverse complement strand
TGTCTTTGCTTAGGTGTCCTTGCTTTATCGGGGACGGGGGAGAACTGTCTCGTCCGTCGCCGCTCCTTCTTGTGTCGACACGCGCCCTGGCCAGCGACGCCTGCGATGCCATGTAGGTAGGCAGGCAGCTGAGGTGGCGCAGTGGTGGGTCTTCACGAAGATCTGCATGCCGCCACGCGGGTGCCTGCCCAGCTGGTTGGGTCGGCAGCTGCATGCATGCGGTGGTGGAGGTTTAGTCGGCGTGGGCCTGATGGTGGCCCTGCGGGTGTCCTCGGCAAGGGCCTTGCCGGGGCCCCGGCAAGGGTCTTGCCGAGGCGCCTGCTGTCATCCCCGGCAAGGCGCTTGCCGGGGGCCTTGTGGTCTTCCTCGGCTGGGATCCCGCCAAGGGTTGTCGTCTCCTTAGTGCGTATCTGATCTTGAATGTCTTCACAAAGATCTGCATGCCGCCACGGGGATGTCTCCCGAATCCTTGCCCTTTGGGGGCAGTGGACTCAAGGGTGATTTGCTCCGTAGGCGCGGGACGAGTCGCCGCGGCAAGGGTCTTGCCGGGGCTGCTAGAACTGTCTCCCGGCAAGGATCTTGCTGGGGGAGTCCGCTTCGTCCCCTTTGCTCTTCGTGGTCTTGGCCTTGGCGTGTTCTAGTTCTCTTGAGCTTCGGTCTTACCCTGGCTCACCTCCCTTGCCTTGCTTGGTGTGGTGGTGCCCGTGGCTCAGACTGCCCGTGCACAGTTATAGGGGTACAAAAAGTGTACCCCTCTTTTTGTACACCGACAGGAGCCCCCGGGCCTGGGCCACACATAAGCGCAACGTGTTGTTGGGCTAGGCCCAAAAACGGTGTGCGGGCAGGCGGGGCAGTTTTTACCGCGGTAAGATTCTTTGCACGCTGCGCTTCCCACGACTCCCGCGCGTGGCACGGCGTGGGGAGGTGCGTGTGACGTGGGCATCATGCGTGGGGTTGGTTCCCGCGGGCATGCGTCACACCACATTAATGTGAAAGGAGGCGGCCTGTGTTTCCCCCCATAAAAAAGGAATAACCACGGGCGCGCTGCTCACTTTCTCCTCTTTCCTCGTGCCTTTTCCAATCTCAGAGCCACCGTTTCCTCTCTCCCTCCTTCCTAAGCTTCTGCCGCGCCCGCAGTCGTTGCTTCGCCACCCCCTCCTCAGCCCTCTAAACTTCTTGGCTGCCATGGCGCCCAAATCCATCAAGGGCAAGGGGGTGGCTAAGGGCGCTGGGACTATGGAGCCGCCGGAGAGCGCGCTGTCGGGGGACCGGACGAAGTCCGCCTTTTTCTTCCCCTCGACGGTTGATGTTCATGAGCTCCGGGCCTCCTTCAGGCCCCTATGGGGAGCGAAGACGGGGGGAGAGAATTCGGGACACCCGGCGACGCGCGTCATTCCCGCTGCTTGCGCCGATCCTGCTCCAACTCGGTATCCCTTTTTCGTCGATTATCTTTCTTGCGGGTTATGCCCCCTTTCTCCGATTTCTTCTGCGACATTATGCACACCTTCGGCTTTCGTCTCTTGGATTTTACTCCGAATGCGGTGGCGTGCATGGCTTTCTTCGTGCATCTTTGCGAAGGCTTTGCCGGGGTGCAGCCCAACACGGCGCTCTTCTGCCATTATTTCTTCCCTCGGATCCAGCCGGGAGGTGCCGTCTCTGGTTGCGTCACCTGGATCCCAAGATCCAAGGGGGCGTACCCGGACGGTGCCGTGAAGGAGAGGTGGGAGGAATGGCGTGGCCGGTGGTGCTGGATTGAGGATGAAAACCCGCGAATTCTGCAAGGTCCGCCGAGTGCCGCCGGTCCGGGCAGCGATTGGAGCGATGTCGACGCGCCGATGGGAGGCTCACTTCCACTACAGGATTCTCCGGCTCACCCAGGCCGGACTCACCCTTGAGATGATCGGGGCGGACTTCATTCGCCGCCGGATCGCCCCGTTGCACAACAAGGGGAGGCCAGCTTGGCTCTTTACGAATCCGGCTGACATTATGCGACTCCGCCCCAGCCTCGATCACAACTTCACAGTGCTGGCGCATGCCCACTTCTGCCAGCGGCTTTTCCAGCTTGATGTGGGTCGCGATGGCGAGGTCGAACGGACCGGCAAGGCCGCGAGGGCTGCCGCAAAGGTTGGCAAGGCCCTCAAGGGGCCGTTTTTCAAGCTGCCAGCGGGGGTGGTCCCGTTGTGCAACAATTCACGTCGGTCCGATCATCGCTGATGCCGGACTGTAACACGCACGGCCCTGTCCCGAGCTGGAAGGAGCCGAAGCGGTGATGTGCAGCAATTCTTTGACACCCTGATCGAGGTGTATGTCAATGCTGACGCCGAGCGGTGGCTTGTCATGGACACCACCCAGGCAGAGCTGGACTACATCGCCACTAGGGCGAGGGAGGCACAGCTTGCCATGGAGGCCGGCAGCGCCGGGTGGAGGACAAGGCCGCAACGGCTGCGGAGGAAGAGGAGCTCACCCGGTGGGCGGCGGCCTCCGGGGAGGTCAGCAGCGCCGACACTGGAGCTCCGCTCGTCGAAGACGCGGCCGACGAGTCGTCGGAGGAGGACGTGGCGGCGGGCTCGACGCCAACCAGGGGAAGAGGGCGAATCCTGCGGCGGGCTGGCTCCGGCGAGCCGGTCCGGCCCGGCAGGGCTACGCGGCCTCAATTGACCCTGGAGGGGTCTGGGCGTCACACGAGGGCCACGGCAGCCAAGAGGCTGACGAAGGCCGCTGAGAAGAAGACAACAGCCCCTTCCTCATCTGGGCACGCACAAACCCCTCCGTCTTCGCCTCCTCCGGCAGATGTCGACTCGGATGTTGACGCGGAGGTCGCTTTTGATCTCGGGCCTCTCAGCGCGAAGAGGAAAAGGAAAGTGCTGGAAGAGGAGGAGGTGGATGACGAGTAAGTACTCAATTCCTTACTGCCATTTCCATTCCTCTGAATTAAGTCACTCATCTTGATCCGTTTTTGCTTTTGCAGGGATGCAAAGACGTTGGCCGAGAGGGTGAAGAGGGCAGAGGCCTCGGCGAGCAGTCAGCCCCCAGCTGGGGCTTCAAAGACGTCACTGGTGGTGTTGAGTAGCCCGGACAGCAGCCCCCGGCACAGCCCCCAGCGTAAGTTCGTCACCCTCCTCTTATTCGACATGTGGTAGGCATTCGATGCTATGGTGTTGACCTTGTCGGGTTTGCAGGACGGGAGCGGCAGCAGGAGGAGCCGCAGAGGGCTACCCCCAACACACCACCCCCATCGACTACGCCGCCGCGAGGGGCGTCCCCGGCAAGGGCATCAAGCACGGAGCCCACACCCATGGAGGAAGAGGGGAACTTGGGCGCTGGTGACTCTGCCACGCGCCGGATGCTGGCGGGGAGGGGACTTCTGCTTCACAGCCTGGCACTGGTGAGTCGCCTGTCCTCCGTCTCTGTTTTTCCCTTATTCTTTTTCTTGGCTTCAATGCTCCCATTACTACCCAGGCCCTCCTTCAATAGGTATGGAGGACGTGGATACTGTTGTTGGGAACATTGCTGAGGAGGCCGCGCGGAGGCCGCCAAGGATGCTGCCGAGGACACCGCTGCGGGGGCCGCCAAGGCGACCGGCGAGGCTTCTGCCGAGGGCCAGCGTGGGCCTGCCGGGGAAGCCGGCAAGGCCCGCCGAGGAAGAGGTGGTTGATGATCAGCCTCCCTCCTCCTCAACCTCGGGCCCCGGCAGATATCTGAAGGTGGGCGACGATCTTTTCGTCCATCTCCCAGGGGCGTCAAGTTCCCGAGCGCCCGCCGAAGGGGAAGTCTTTGATGGCGAGGTGCTTGCCGCCACCGGGCTCGAGGTTGTCGCTGAGCCGGGCGTTGGCGGTGATGGTTCTCCAGAAGAGCAGATTTTCCGCGCTATGGGGGCCAACTTCCAAAAACTCCAGGCGCTCTACCATGTCCTTCTGGACAAGGTCAAGTCCAGGACGGCAACGGTGGACCAGGCGGAGGTGGATTTCAAGGCGCGCATTGCTGAGACGCAGACCTGGTTCCACCAGACTCGCGAGGAGCAGAGGGCCTTTCAGGAGGAATTGGCCAAGCGCAATGTCGAGCTCACCATGAAGATGGCTGACATCGAGAAGGCCCAGGAAAAGGCGGCGAACTTGGCTGCCGCGGCCGAGGCCGTCTGGAACCAGCATCAAGCCGCACTGGATTCCTAGGAAGAGGACCTCACCATGCGTGAGGCGAAGCTTGCCGCAACGCTCCGTGGCAAGGATGAGGAGCTCGAGGCCCTTATCGCGCGGCGGACTCGCGAGATGGAGCAGAGGAACAAGGAGGCACTTGATGCCCAGGCTCTGGCCCATGCCGGCAAAGTAAGGGAGTTGGAGGTGGAGCGGGACGAGCTGAAGGAGCAGGCCCTCAAGCTGTCCAACGAGAAGAGCACGCTCAACAACGCCTTGGTAGAGGCGCAAGGAGCGGTCATCAGCAGGACTGGGGAGCTCTCCGGAGTGCAAAACTCCGTCAGAGATCTCAAGCTGAAGCTGGAGGATCTTGAGAAGATGTTGTCGGAGAGCAGGGCTCGGGAGGAGACCTTGACCAGGAGCCTGGAGGAGGAGAAGCATCTGCGGGCGAACAAGGCCGCCTCCCACCAGGATTATGTGGCGGGTGAGAACAGATGGATCAGCCGTCTGGAGGACGTCGCCGGCAGGGTCACCTCGCAGTTGGCCACCATGGGGAAGCCAAATGTGAGGTATGCCCCTGAGTGCAGCGGGACCGTCAACGCCAAGCTGACCCAGTTCTTCGAGGGCGTCCTTGGAGCCTTGGCTTATCTTCACTCCAGCAGAGCGGCCACGTTGGCCGGGGAGGCCCAGCGACTTTGCCGGGGGGTCATGACCAAGGTCCTCACCAAGATGGCGTACTGGAATCCCGACCTCGACTTCGATGCCGTGATGGATAGCTTGCCGGATGGTACTGACCTCACGGTGCTCAAGGAGCGCATCAAGCCCGTCATCAGCAGCATCGACGAAATCAAGAGGGTGGAAGGCCAGCGCCAGGATTAGGCATCCCGTTCTTCACCGCCACTACAGGTTCACGACAAACACAAATTTCATCTTTAGTTAGAATCGCAGCAATGATGTGATGTAATATAACTTTGCAGTACTCTTAATTTCATGCACTATTTCCCCGTTCAATTCCTCTTTGTTTGCGCGCCCTACGTCATTGGGTAGGCTCGCCGGCGCAGAGCCCCTAGCGGCGTTTTGGGGACGGATCCCCATGGGCCTGCTGGGTATGCGTCCTGCCGGACGAGCCACCTTTCCATTCTAAACGCGGCCGCTCGAACCGTCGAGCTTGACTCGAGTCAGAATCGAGGGCATTGTTGATCGCGGAAGGCTACTCTGCCATTCCCTACGCAGCCGCTTGAGCTGTTGAGCGGACTCGAAACAGGGCAAGGGCGTTGCCGATCGTGGGAGAGCCCCCTGGCGTGCAGGTTTCTCATACAAAGGCGTGACATCTCCGGGGGGGGGAATAACCTCATATAAAAAGGATAGAACAAATAAGGTCCAGTGCAAGTTAGCTTCTGTTTGTAGTCGCTCGAGCGCTGATCTTCCGGCCTCCTTCCCTCTCAAAGAGCCACGAAGACGAAGGAGTGCTGGGCTGATTGCTAGAGCCGATTTCTCACAACTGCGCCCCCTACCTAGCGCGCTAGAGATGTCAGTGGGAACGACACCTATGGGATCACAAGAATCCCAGTGTGGTTAGCGGGGCGCGGGGTCGTGAGAAGAGCGGATCTAACAGGTAGCACACGGTTCGTTTATCCAGGTTCGGGCCGCGAGGATGCGTAAAACCCTACTCCTGCTTTGGTGGATTGTATATCTATGTTCTTGAGCTAGCTGTGGGGCGTGAGGAGCTCCAAAAAGCCGAATCCTTCTCCTGGTCGCCTCGGGCCTCCTTTTATAGAAAAAAGGGGTTGCCACAGTGGCACACATGAGGTGGAAAGGGTACAGTGATGCAAGGTTATCCCTCGCATTACATGACAATGCACATTTAATGCGTCTTGCTTAGGTGTCCTTGCTTTATTGGGGACGGGGGAGAGATCTGTCTCGTCCGTCGCCGCTCCTTCTTGTGTCAACACGCGCCCTGGCCAGCGATGCCTGAGATGCCACGTAGGTAGGCAGGCAGCTGAGGTGGCGCAGTGGTTGGGCTTCACGAAGATCTGCATGCCGCCATGCAGGTGCCTGCCTAGCTGGTTGGGTCGGCAGCTGCATGCATGCGGTGGTGGAGGTTTAGTCGGCGTGGGCCTGATGGTGGCCGCGCGGGTGTCCTCAGGAAGGGCCTTGCCGGGGCCCCGGCAAGGGTCTTGACGATGCGCCTGCTGTCATCCCCGGCAAGGCGCTTGCCGGGGGCCTTGTGGTCTTCCTCGGCTGGGATCTCGCCAAGGGTTGTCGTCTCCTTAGTGCGTATCTGATCTTGGATGTCTTCACGAAGATCTGCATGCCACCACGGGGATGTCTCCCGAATCCTTGCCCTTTGGGGGCAGTGGACTCCAGGGAGGTTTGCTCCGTAGGCGCGGGACGAGTCGCCGCGGCAAGGGTCTGGCCGGGGCTGCTAGAACTGTCTCCCGGCAAGGATCTTGCCGGGGGAGTCCGCCTTGTCCCCTTTGCTCTTCGTGGTCTTGGCCTTGGCGTTGTTCTAGTTCTCTTGAGCTTCGGTCTTACCCTGGCTCACCTCCCTTGCCTTGCTTGATGTGGTGGTGCCCGTGGCTCAGACTGCCCGTGCACAGTTATAGGGGTACAAAAAGTGTACCCCTCTTTTTGTACACCAACACGAGGCGGGCAGATATTTTCTAGGGATGCAGGCGGGATTGGGAACAAGAAACATCACACGGTCCGGAGATAACAACCGTGTGTTATGAAACAGAAAAACCCTCGAGGCGGGCAGATATTTTTGAGAGGGGGAGCCTCGTGGAGCCCAATGTACTGTGCGGATGTGTGCGTGACAGGTGCATCGGCATGGCACACTGTTAGTTTGAGTGAACCTTGTCTGTTGCGTCATCCGACTTGTCTAATGTTCATAAATTTGGCGAAAAATGACGCGGGAGAGGGTCAGAACACGAACACAGTTGCATGTGGACCAAATTTATGTATCAAAAGGGTGGTTTGATTTTCAAATACCAAACGCAACTTCGATGTGGCACCTATGTCGCAAAGCACATGGTATTGCTTGCCCCCACCCCCCTCGTGTCTGCACGAAGAGAATCCTAAGCTATGAATGCATGCCCCCTCCCCCTCAACCGAGGTTCACCTATCAAAGTGCGAAGTAGCTAGCAGCCCCCCTCCTCCCTCTTGTCGGCACGAAGGGAATCCTAAGCTATGAATGCATGCCCCCCAACCGAGGTTCATCGTAGCAAAGTGCGAAGTAGCTGGCAGCCCCCTCCCTCGTGTCGGCACGATGGGAATCCTAAGCTATGAATGCATGCCCCCCAACCGAGGTTCACCTAGCAAAGTGTGAAGTAGAGCTAGCAGCCCCCTCCCTCATGTCGGCATGAAGGGATTCCTAAGCTATGAATGAATGCCCCCCAACCGAGGTTCACCTAGCAAAGTGCGAAGTAGCTAGCAGCCCCCCTCCCTCATGTTAGCATGAAGGGAACCCTAGCTAAGCTATGAATGCATGCCCTCCCCCCCAACCGAGGTTCACCCTAGCAAAGTGTGAACTAGCTAGCAGCCACCCCTCCCTCGTGTCGGCACGAAGGGAATCCTAAGCTATGAATGCACATGCCCCCCCAACCGAGGCTCACCTAGCAAAGTGCAAAGTAGCTAGCAGACCCCTCCCTCGTGTCGGCATGAAGGGAATCCTAAGCTATGAATGCATGCCCTCCCCCCTAACCGAGGTTTACCCTAGCAAAGTGCGAAGTAGCTAGCAGCCATCCGTACCTCATGTGGGCACGAAGGGAATCCTAAGCTATGAATGCACATGCCCCCTCCCAACCGAGGTTCACCTAGCAAAGTGCGAAGTAGCTAGCAGCCCCCCTCGTGTCGGCATGAAGGGAATCCTAAGCTATGAGCATGCCCCCTCCCCCCAACCGAGGTTCACCTAGCAAAGTGGGAAGTAGCTAGCAGCCTCCCAACCCCCCTCGTGTCACCACGAAGGGAATCCTAATTAAGCTATGAATGCATGCCCCCAACCGAGGTTCACCTAGCAAAGTGCGATGTAGCAACCCCCCCCACTACAAAAAAATATACTTCCGTGATGATACGTGTTTGTCACAGTCGCGTTTGTTGTCAATGCATGTACATCCATGACAATTTATTGACAGAATCAAGATAGTCATACATGTGCTGTCGTAGAAGTGTTTCCATGACATTACCAAAATTATCATCACGGAAGTGTCCACTTCCATGACGATAAATCACGCGTCACAAAAGTGCTTTCATCAAGGGTGACCGACACGTGGCATCCACCGTAACGGAACGCCGTTAAGCTATCGGGTCGGGTTTTGGATCCGATAACCCGTTAACAGCCCCGACCAATGGGGATTTTCCACGTGTAAAATCATCATTGGCTAGAGGAAACACGTGTTGGCTCATCATTGGGACAGATGTCATCCACTCACTGGACAGAAGGCGCCTATGATACGTCGACACGTGGCATGGCCCAACAGTGGCCCATTCCTATGAAAAGGCCGGCCCATTTGACTTGGTCAAAAGCTGGCGGGCCGGCCCATGGAAAGCCTGTTCACGGCCTGTTCGCATATAGCCCATTTACATCTTGCTAATCCAAGGCCCGTTACGCCCTATCCGAATTAGGCCCAGTAGCGTCATCTAGGCCGTCCAATATGATTCCAGCCCGTTTTCACTTCTGGCCCATGTATAGCCCATGACGTCTTTCGGCCCATATGAGGCCCTTTGTAACTCTTGGCCCATTAGCGGCCCGTGCTGAAACTGGCCCGTAATGAACAGTGTATTACTTTACACCCATTAACGGCCCGTGGTGAAACTGGCCCGTAATGAACAGTGTATCACTTTATACCCATTAACGGCCCGTTATTCCGTTGGGCCGTTTCCAGCCCAAGTTAACTTTCGGCCTTCTGAGGGCCCATTTATTCTTGGGCTCATTTGCAGCATTCGGTTACTTACGGCCCGTACTGTCATTTTGCTTGTGGGCCAAATCAGCCCGTCGTTACAGTCGGCCCCGTTGTGGACCGTTAGTCTGTTGGGCCATTTTCCTAGCAATCACCAAATACGGCCTATTAACGCCCGTTATGTCAGCCCATAAAACGTACGATTTCCATTAAAGGCCCGTCTACGGCCCATTAAAGGCCCGTACAAGACCCATAAATGAGTCGGCGGCCCATGGATCCTACAAGACGTAGAAGGCCCATGGATCCTACGAGACGTAGAAGGCCCATGGATCCTACGAGACGTAGAAGGCCCATGGATCCGACGGCCCGTGAAGGGCCATGGTCGGGCGAGTTGGCCCCCGTTTGAACGATATAGCATATTCAAAGAATTATCCTACTCAATACTATCACCTCTAAAAAGCATACACTATACAACAAAGAGATCAAGGCATAGAAAGGTAGAATAATCCTACACTATACAATAAAGAAATTACAGCCGATTATACCCACTGGGCATTATGGTTCGGCACAGGTGATAATAAAGCATACACAAACAGCAAATTACATACACTGGGCAAATACAGCTCATACATCATGGACGCGCATCAACTTAACTCCATTTGAACTATAATCTCTTCAGAAAATAGGATTGGCCGGATTCAGATAGCACAAATTTCAGTCCTGCAAATCCTGCATCTAATACCTGCATGTCCAGTCTCAACTTGTTGATTATACATTGACAATCATGTACACGTTGTCTTGCCACCTCTAGTTGATGCTCGAGAACATCAGCACATTCCAATTCCAATCCATAATCATTCGGTAACGGCCATGCCGCACTGCTCGCAGATCTTTGTGTTGATGTCACTTCATCCTGAAATGTTTCTGTAAGTACACATGACTAGGGCAAAAAATATAGTTACAACAGTGAAGAACAAGACACTATTTTGTACTACATGGCAAAACAGGACTAACAATAATGTTACACGTCACTTTCAAAAAAATGTTACACGTCATGAAGCATAAGCAGGTGATATTTTAAAAATTATAAAAAAGATAGTCTGTGCAGCCTGCATACAGAAATCCCTCTTAGCTCACCAGAGGAGCATGATGTTGGGGCCCAATCGAAAACACAGACAAGTTACAAATTTAGACAGCACGTTGCGTATAAGTAAGCAAGCAGTTGGCCATTCTGTGCCTCAATTAAAGTCTTAGGGAGCATAATGAACAACAGAGGGTTTCATACAAACATACTACAGCAGGCAAAACTATGCAATCATTAGCGTAGTATAAACTAGATTGTGAGCCTCATGCAATAATAGTTGGTTAATAGACTTCAAAGCTTCAGGCACACTTCGGCAGAGTAATTAAATGGTAAGGCCTTTAATTATGTCAACTAATAGTGATACAAGTACCGAACATCAGGCATGATTATTTGGGCATCTCATTAACTGAGGACAAATAAAGCAATTGAAAAGAGAAAATTAACTATGCCTGAAACAAACAAGGAATTGAACTGTTGAGTTGCATACAGTGACTTACCTTAGCAGGTTGAAGAGGCTCAGCGCAGCTCCTACTTCTCTTGCAAGGCTCCTTCCTAACATCTTGTACTTGGAAATCCTCAATCTTATCTTCATTGCACCCCCTCTGCAAGGTGACACAAACTAGTTACTCGTCTCCTTGGAAGATAAATATGCATACTTTCCAGTCTGTGAACACAAAAGAATGAGATTATAACAAAACAACACCACATAATGAAACATGCCGCATCTCTTGCACTTGCACACAATGAAATGAGCATTTACTATGTCTGCACTATGTAAAAACTAGGCATACCTTCGAACTGGATCTCCAGGTACTCTTGGAGAGCCTACTGTAGTGTACAGCCAAACCTTTATGTCACCTATGAGTTAGACAAGGCCCCACTACAGCAGCCCTTAGTGTTTAAATCGTTGACAAGCTCTGTTAGAGTGTTAGGTCAAGAACAGCAAGTAATCAAAGCAAACAGTCCTAGTATGGCTGGCTGATGCAAACAAGCAATTGAACAGATGTGTGAGCAAATCTTACATATCAAGAAAAGAAGCAAAGAAGGAGGCTTAAAGACCATCACTTGACTGACCAGATTTAAGGGGCATTTAAACATCATGTGCAACGTATGAACTAACATAAACATTGCATATTCCAGATTCTACAATGGAATGCACATGTATTAGGTTATGCCATGTATGATGATGCCTAAATGTACAGATAGCAGGCAGGAGTGATTCATCATTGCACGCACAATTGAATTGCTATTAAGGGCCAGATTCGATTCCGCCTTTTCAGGGCATATTGTCAAAATAAGCCATAAAAGATGTAAAGAAGTCATTTTTGAGTTATGGGCTTGGGCTTAACAATTTCGCTTTGGAGGGGGGTGTTTTCGGGTAGAACCTCACTAAAAATTGAAGGGAAGGGGAATAGTGAAATGACTCTGTTGTCTGCCTATATTACACTCAAAATGCAACTGTTGACGCCCGTGTCACACCTGACCCTCAAGTAAAAACAAACACGCACGCATTCATTGCCCTGCCCGCTTGCCATCTCCTCTCCCCTTCCCCTCTACCTTGATCCCCTGCCTGCGGCACTAGGGTTCCTCCAGCGAGCCGTCGCCACTGGTCCCATCTGGCCTGGTCCTCGATGATGCTATGTCCATCTAGGCTACATGGCCGGCTGGTAGGGGCAAATCTCCCTGGTTGCTCCTCCCTCTGGCGCCGCAGCTCATTCTCATGGTCTCTAGCAGCTGCTCCACTGTGGTTCGTCCAACGCACTACTCCAGCAGGCGCTGCACAACTACGGCTGATGCCACACTGTGGCAGAAGGCACCTTATTCCCCCTCCCCTCCTCCGCGGGCCTGGCCTTGAGGTGCTGTTGAAGGATGAGCTCATCCAACAAGGTGAGGATCTCCTCTGATTTTTTGCCAAATTTTCATTCTGATCCACTATACGATGAATTGCTATGAGCTGCTTCTACTGCTGTTATATGATGCATTGCTATGAGTTGCTCCTGCTGCTGCTATATGATGAATTGCTATGAGCTGTTGCTACTGTATGATGAGTTGCTATGAGCTGCTACTGCTATATGATGAATTGCTATGAGCTGCTACTGCTATATGATGAATTGCTATGAGCTGCTGCTGCTATATGGTGAATTGCTATGAGCTGCTCCTGCTTTGCTGCTAATGATGAATTGCTATGAGCTGCTCCTGCTGCTGCTATATGATGAATTGTATGAGCTTCTGCTGGTATATGTAAGAATTGACAGACTTGCTGACTGTTGATGAGTTGCTATGAGCTGCTGCTGCTATATATTGATCTCAGGTGGTGCTGCTATATCGATAATAACCAGCCACTTGGACCATCGAATTTCAATAAATAATTGTTCTTCATTTAAATGTGGGTCATGCGTTCTTCGTTTAAATTAGGCAATGGGATCTCTATGGAAAACATTGACCAAAGTAGATTGTGCCAAGTAGATGGTATCTTTGTATTTGCATTTTGAGCAAATAGTGATGGTCTGTTTTCCTATCATATTAATTACTGCACTGGGTTCAATTTGTGATGTTTGCAAGTCAAATTAATTTCCATATGGGCAGCAAAATGAAAAAAATATAATGCAATCTAGACTTTCCACTGATCATACCAAAGATAAGCTGAAAACGCAATGAAAAGAACTGGTTGGCTTATTACATGGAGCTTATATTCACAGGTGCTTATTTTCTTAGGATAACTCGTAATAACTGTCCCTAAGAAACTTGGCTAATAGAACTGGCATACAAATAACATGTCACGATGATTGCAATGGAGGAGTGACGTACCATAGCACACTGTATAGGCTCACCGCTGCCTCTCCTTTTTTGTGCGATGTTCCATGAAATTGCCACATACATCTTGTACTTTTTCATTGTGTAACCCTATCTGCAAGTTGACACGGCTAATTTCAGACATCTCTACATGATACTACATTGCATATCCCTTGCGCATATTTAAACCACCAATTAACGATTGTGTGCGTACCATAAACTAGCCATGACTCTGTATGCTGGACTAGCAGGCACTCTAAGGGAGCCTAATGTAGTGCACTGGAATTCCTACATGCCACCTACGATTTTGTGTAATGTACTGCCCCTGTTCCTAAATATATGTCTTTGTAGAGATTCCAGTATGGACCACATACAGATGTATATAGATGCATTTTCGAGTGTAGATTCACTCATTTTGCTCCGTATGTAGCCTATAGTGGAATCTCTAGAAAGACTTATATTTAGGAACAGAGGTACGAGGTAGTATCATGTATGACATCTACATATCTAATTTAGCAGCCAGTAGTAGAAATCATTGTCTGCACAAAGGGATTACTGGTCGAAAATCCTAGCAAAGCACGCTGGCAGGCACAGAACAATACAAGAGAGAGAGACGCGCTTACAAGATCATAGCAATGCCTCAGTCCAGGATCTTGGTTGGCCAAGCTGTTAGATCCAGAAGAAACATCGTCCTTGTAGTTTTTGCCAGCTGCATAACAGGTAACAGCGACCGGTTAGTATATTTGAAGTACATCGGGCAGGTGATGCTGGACGGGTTTAAAGGTGACAAGTACCTAGGCCGTGGCGGGTGCTTGGCATCTCTCCAGACGGTGGGAATCAGGTTAGAAACGTCGAGGGTGATGACGCTGCGCTGGCTGTCGGGGTCCGGTAAGGAGATCTAGAACCGTCGAGTAGGGTGTTTGTGGAGCGGCTCCGGTAGGGTGGACTACGGTGTGGGCGAAGCGGATCTATGGCCGTGGACGAGGGCGTAGGTGAAGCTGCTCCGGTGGTTGGGTTAAGGATGGTGTCGACGATGCGGATCTGTGGCCGTGGACGGGGCGTCAGAAGCTGCTCCGGTGGTTGGGTTAAGGATGGTGTCGACGATGCGGATCTGCGGCCGTGGACGGGGCGTCAGAAGCTGCTCCGGTGGTTGGGTTAAGGGTGGTGTCGACGATGCGGATCTGCGGCCGTGGACGGGGCGTCAGAAGCTGCTCCGGTAGGTTGGATGAGGGTGCGAGGAAGCGGATCTGAGGCCGTGGACTTGTGAGTTGGCAAAGCGGCCCCGGTAGGGTTGAGAATGGTATAGGCGAAGCTACTCCGGTAGGGTTGACGATGGTGTCGGCGAAGCGGCTCCGGTAGGGTTGAGGAAGGTGTCGGCGAAGCGGCTCCGGTAGGGTTGAGGAAGGTGTCGGCGAAGAGGATCAGAGGCCGTCGACGGGGGCGTCGGTGGGGCGGCTCCGGGGGGTGTGGACGAAGCGTCTCCGGTGGGGAGTACGAATGAGCCGCTGCAGATGCGCGGTGGTTGACGAGAGTACCGGCGAAGCAGATCCGGCGCCGTGGACAAGGCCGGCACTGAATGGGCTGTGGTACAGTGGTGGATGAGCAGTCTACTTGTTTCTAGGGGAGGTGGGAGGGGTAGATGCGGCCGCAGAAGCAGATCCGGCGAGGTGGACGCCGCTGGCAGTGAATGGGCTATGGTACGCCGGTGGATGAGCAGTCTAGGGTTTCGAGAGGGGAGGGGAGAAAGGGCGATGAAGTACGGACGGCGTGATGTAAGATGCTCTGGTGCTGTGGAGTTAGTCGTTTTTGCGGGAGGGGGAGAGGAAATGGGGGTGCCGTGTAGTGGGGGAACCGGAAGTTACCAAAGCAGCCCCGACCTATCATGTAGATGAGGGCGGTATTGTAACTGTTGGTCTCCGTGCACCAAGGACAAAAGGGGGATTTCGCATGCTAAAGACTAAGGTGGCGGAAATTTTAGAAGGAGGCGGGAGATTTTGCCGCCCGCGGGATCGTTCGTATCCAGTTTCAACTAATTTTGGACCGTGCTAGCGGGAAGGTCATGCTAGACTGTGTACACGGGGCACGCGTCAGCAAGTTAATAACTGGTGTGAAGTCCACCCCAGAAAAAAGACAATAACTCGGGATGATGCGCCGATAACTTGGACGTTCACACGGGCGCGGCCAATCGTACGGGTGTAGTGGCGCGTTCACAAAAAAGGGATCAAACGCTCAGCCTATGTATTTCTCGTGTAAATAGATAATTTAGTGCCATTGGTTATTTACTTTAAACATAATGCATTGACGTGTTAGTGTAGAGGCGCACAAAAAGAAATGGATATTGTAGTCAGCTACTTAAAAGTGTTACCTCATATGATTACATAGCCTCCATTTCATAAATTGCGTACCCGTTGAATTCATATATGAATATTACATATATTACTTCAAAATAGAAACTTAAATCATCCAAGACTAATGAATTTGAATGCAAGAGTAACAATGGTGCATGTACATGATAGCTACATTGGTTGTTTGAAGAAACATCACTGTAACTTTGGCATGCACAACTGAAAAGGTTTATTTAAATAGAAAAAAATGTGATATGTGAGTGTCCAATCTTTATAAGTTGAATCGATATTGTACCTTTGGCCACGATACGAAGTAGATATTGACTTATGTTCAAGCGATGCACGTCCACGATCGCTAGATAGTGATACGTGAATGAATTGTGCAATCTCTCTCACACGCATACATATCTCATTTCCCTGTGGGCATCGGAATCACACACGCGCACTTCGTGTATTTCTCTCCCTCCGTCCAGGGTTAAATTCGTCTTTCTACCCCGTCCTACAAGTCTCTCACACAGAAACACACACGCTCTCTATGTCTAACACGCCCACCCCTTTAATTCCGCCCACCCACAGCCACTAATGTCTCAAAGTATAATAATGTCTCTCACACATATGCTATCTACCTATCCCTTAATATAGCTAGATATGTGTCACACAAACTCCTTCTCCCTACTAGCAAGATGCCCATGCGTTGCACGGAACATCAAGATGCATTTGTATGAGAAGTTTATCTTGTGGGAGAAAAGGATGAACGAGGGAATGCCTTATTTGCAAATGCGGAGAGGGGTGTGGGTATCTTTTTGCAAAATTGCCATAGTTTCCTTCCTGTCCCGTCGGATATAAATCGGATGGCCTATATTGCAGGATGGCAGGAACACCATCATCACCAACTCTGTTTTTATAAGAGTAGAGATATGTGAGTGTCACTCCCCCCTCCCCACACCCACACTTCCCAACACCGAAGGAGTAGGGTGACACCTCGATCTTGATACTAATCTATCGACTGGCTTCTCTCTCAAACATACACACACACACACTACCCGGCACCGAAGGAGTAGGGTGGCACATCGATCTTGATAATAATCTATCTACTCCTCTTTCAAACACACACACACCACACTCGCTAGTTGTGCCTCTGTGCCTACCGCGCACACTCTCGATACGTCTTTCTCTCCCTCCCCCAACAATGACAGCAGAAGGGTGACAACTCGATCTGATCATAATCTGTCAATTGGTTTCTCTCTCAAACATTGTGTCTCGGTGCCTCGCTCGGTAGCCCCCTCGATATGTAGACTTCTCGCGCGCGCACAGCTGTAGTGACGATGACGCTGAACCCAGTGTGCCTTGTTTTTACCGGCCTCATGTGATAGTTTTCACCCTGTTTTCTGTTAATTAACAAGGCAACCTTTTCTTTGTTACTACTAGTGAATCTGAAATCATTCGGGGCAGACATAAAATATATCACTTCAACCCAATTATCGCAGCAACTATTTTAAAAGAAATAAGCTAGCTGCCCGTGCGTTGCACGGAACATCAAGATGCATTTGTATGAGTAGTTTATCTTGTGAGAGAAAAGGTTGAACGAGGGAAGGCCTTATTTGCGAACATGGAGAGACGTGTGGGTATATTTTTGCAAAATTGCCATAGTTTCTTTCCTATCCGTTAGATATAAATCTGACGGCCTATATTGCAGGATGGCACGCACACCATCATCACCAACTCTGTTTTCTACTCCCTCCGTCCGAAAATACTTGTCATCAAAATGGATAAAAAGAGATGTATCTAAAACTAAAATACGTCTAGATACATTTCCTTTTATCCATTTTGATGACAAGTATTTCCGGACGGAGGGAGTATTTGTCTTTTTAGAGATTTCAACAAGTGACTATGACCGGACCTTACCAACATACTCAAAAAAGTAGTCCATAATTTTGATGTTACCCTCTTTTCTTGGCGGTGCAGTGCCATCTGGATACCTCATAAATAAATAAAGTACTACATGATACTAATATATGATACATGGCGCAGGAGTACTAAGTATTATTAATACAGTTTTGCTAGAACTCATCTAGATGA
>NC_053028.1:213781425-213875152 GCF_003073215.2 Triticum urartu | reverse complement strand
GAAACTCTCGAAATTTTCCGGTTATGCAATCAGGTGTTGGGGATGCAGGGGAAGCATAATATCTCACCCAAAACTAGCAAATCCTACATCCAGCTGTATCCATCCTTCAAGACATAACCAAGAAACCTTCGGAAATCATTTACCTCAACCTTCGAAAAGCATCCGTTATACGAGTTATGGCAATACTCCCGAACTCCCGCCCCAGTACTGGGTGGCGTCGAGGTTATCTCACCAACAACTGCATAAAAGAGGTTTTCGATGTCGGAGAAACTCGGGTATTCCAGAACTGCAACGATAAAATTGTGACGACAACACCTCGAAGCTCAACTCCCCGGGACACTGGCACAACCCCTAAATGTCAGGAGGCACCCAGAACAATGTTCTCGTCACAAAACCATCGAAACGATTCCAAGATACCCGCGTGATCCTAATTTTTTTAGTGAAATTTGATAAGAGAATAGTCAAAACTCTACGTCGGGATGCCTCACCAGAGCGACGAAGGGACCGAGGAGTAAAAAGAATCCTACTCTCTGATATATATATATATATAATCCTAAAAGACTCAAAACATTTTTCTAGACTCAACAACGCCAGCGATTCGATCAAGCAGGGGGCTCCTAAGTCAGGGAAGGCTCTGATTACCAACTTGTAACACCCACGATGCGGCTATATCTCCCACGTGTCGGAGCACGACTTAGAGGCATAACCGCATTGTAGGCAATGTCACAAGAGGGGTAATCTTTACACATCCCATGTACTGAATAAGAAAAGAGGTAAATAGTTGGTTTACAATCGCCACTTCACACAATAACATAAATAGCATTACAATCATCCAGATACAATCAAGGTCCGACTATGGAACCAAAATAAAGAAAACCCCAAATGCATAATGTCCACGATTGCCCCAACTGGGCTCCACTACTGATCGTCTGGAAAGGAAACGTAGTATCGTCCTGAGTCCTCATCGAACTCCCACTTGAGCTCAGTCGTATCTCCTGGAACGGTATCATCAGCACCTGCATCTGGTTTTGGAAGTAATCTGTGAGTCACGGGGACTCAGCAATCTCACACCCTCGCGATCAAGACTATTTAAGGTTATAGGTAGGGAAGAAGGTATGAGGTGGAGGTGCAGCAAGCACTAGCATATATGGTGGCTAAAATACGCAAATGAGAGAGAGAAGAGAAAGGCAAGGCACGGTCGAGAAACTATGATCAAGAAGTGATCCTAGAACAACCTACGTTCAAGCATAACACGAGACCGTGTTCTCTTCCCGGACTCCGCCGAAAAGAGACCATCACGGCTACACATGCTGTTGATCCATTTTAATTAAGTTAAGTTTTAGGTTTTCTACAACCGGACATTAACAAATTCCCATCTGCCCATAATTGTGGGCACGGCTTTCGAAAGTTCAAATCCCTACAGGGATGTCCCAACTTAGCCCATCACAAGCTCTCACGGTCCACGAAGGATATTCCTTCTCCCAGGACGGCCCGATCAGACTCGGCATCCCGGTTACAAGACATCTCGACAATGGTAAAACTAAACCAGCAAAGCCGCACGAATGTGCCGACAATTCCCGATAGGAGCTGCACATATCTCGTTCTCAGGGCACACCGGATGAGCGCTCCGTACAACTTAAACCAAACCTCGAGTTTCCCCGAGGGGGCGCTGCAAAGGGCTCTAGTTTGGACCAACACTCAGAGGAGCACTGGCCCGGGGGTTTAAAATAAAGATGACCCTTGAGTCCGCGGAACCCAAGGGAAAAAGGCTAGGTGGCAAACGGTAAAACCAAGGTTGGGCCTTGCTGGAGGAGTTTTATTCAAGGCAAACTGTCAAGGGGTTCTCATTATAACCCAACCGTGTAAGGAACACAAAATCAAGGAACATAACACCAGTATGACGGAAACTAGGGCGGCAAGAGTGGAACAAAACACCAGGCATAAGGCCGAGCCTTCCACCCTTTACCAAGAATATAGGTGCATTAAAGTAGACAAGATATAATAGTGATATCCCAACCAAGGTTGTCAAAATCGCGATTTTAAATCGGATCAGAGCTCTGATGGTAGGATTGTAAATCGTGGAATCTTCACTATCAGGATCGTAAAAACGTAGATTCTATTAACTAAAATCGTAGAATCAGAGGGATTAGTTTGGATCGTAAAGTCATAGAATCGTATAACAGAATCGCGATTCTGACAACCTTGATCCCAACAATAAACATGTTCCAACAAGGAACAAACTCCAATCTTCACCTGCAACTAGCAACGCTATAAGAGGGGCTGAGCAAAGCGGTAACATAGCCAAACAATGGTTTGCTAGGACAAGGTGGGTTAGAGTTTTGACATGGAAATATGGGAGGCATGATAAAGCATGTGGTAGGTATCGTAGCATAGGCATGGCAATAGAGCGAGCAACTAGCAAGCAAAGATAGAAGTGATTTCGAGGGTATGGTCATCTTGCCTGCAAAGTTCTCTGAGTTGACGTAAGCTTGATCCTCGTAAACGTTCTCAACGGGTTCCTAGATCACGTACTCATCTCCCGGCTCTACCCAAAGCAAGAACACAAGCAAAGGGAACCACGATCAACCACGGTGCAATGCGCAGACCACATGATGCAAAAGATGGCATGCTATGCGGGATGTGATATGCAATGCATATGCGTGCTTCGGAAGGGAAAGATTGAACCAGACCTCAACTTGGAAAGCCAAGAGTTCCGCTGGAAAGATGAGTTGATTTCGGTCGAAATCGATATAAAGATCACCGGAATCGGATGCACGGTTTGCAAATGGCAAGCAAAACAATAATGGCACAAAGCTGCGATTAACAGCACGATGCCATCTAAATGCATCAAGAAAAATAAGCTACTGCACTCTAACATAGCAACAAAGCACATGGCAGTGATCCACTCAAGATGCTTGACAAAATATGAACACTGAGCTACGGCTAAATCACACAATAGCAGGTTCAAACAAGCATGGCAAAAGAGCAAAACATATCAGGTTCATAGACTTAGTGAAAATAACATGTCAGGATTTAACATCAGGAAGCAATGCTTAGAGCAAGATAACAACATGCTATAGGAACATATCATGGCAAATCAAGGCATGGCATGAAGCTACTCAAAGCATATAACAAACGTCCCTTACCGACCATAAGCCAAAAGAGATCAGAAAATACAATGGCAACCATGTAAACATAGCAAGTTTCGTTAACAGATTTCGACTTGGCAGAAAACTGGAACATGGCAAAACAGAGTTACATAGGCATGTTTGCGAGCTCGATGCACTCACCACAAGGCATTGCATGACAAGCTAAGCATACACCCAGCAAGTAGACATGATAAATAAGCTAACCGTGGCAAGAACACTCTCATAGCATGCATGGATCAACTACAACAACCTCGGCAAAATTGATTAACACGTAACCAATCTGCCAGGAACATTTTATAGCAAAAGTAGAGCAAGATTGAGTCATGCTAGGGTGCTCCATAATTGCCAACAAAGACATGGATGGATATAACATAACAATATCTCAAAATCATCCATATGGAACATGCTCAAAAGAGGCATGGATCACTCTGTAGCAACAAGAATACATGGCATAAAAATATCATCAGGGAAATGACTTAGAAGAATTCTAAGTCCCTGAAATCAGCAACATCACAAGAGATACTTTGCATGCGTGTGCTAGTCACCACATAGATCACAAAAATACATGGCATACACACTACAGGAATCAACTACTTTGCCGTCTGCCACGGCGGACGGCAAAGGCATGAATGGCGGACGGCAAAGGCCTTTGCCATCAGCCGCGGACGGCAAAAGGCTCCGGCAAAGTAGGCTTCGGTAAACAGCTACTTTGCCGTCTGCTACTGATGGCAAAGTCTTTGCCGTCCGCCGCAGACGGCAAAGAGAGCGCGGCAGACAGCAAAGAAGGCGGACGGCAATAATTGCGCTGTCAGTCCGTTAAGTGGCTAACGGCAGGCCTTTGCCGTCCGCCGCTGACGGCAAACTTTCTAGTGTCTTTGCCGTCCGCCGTATGATGTCATCTACACATCACTACATGGCAGGTTCTTTGCCGTCTGCCACTATAGGCAAACTGACCAAACGGGTCAGCTCCCAGGAAGCACAGCTGGATGCCACGTGCCTTCTTTGCCGTCCGCGGCAGACGGCAAAGAGCCCGTTGCCATCGGTGGCAGACGGCAAAGAGCCTGCATATTGGCTCTTTTATCTGTTTTTTTATTAAATCCAACAATTTTCATCACAAATATAGATGACATATATAGATATATTTCAAAAGGCCATTACAGAGCAAACATATAAGATATCCAACACATAACTTCATCATCCAACCATATATATTACATGCATAGTTCCATCATACATAACAAGTTCAACATAGAGGCATCCAACCATATATATTACAATAGTTTCATCCAACGATACATGCATAGTTCAACGATACAAAAGAAACAGAGAAAGGGATAAGGAGCACTCCATCTATGCAAGCTTTCGTCAAGTGAATGAACTCTGGAAAATGAAAAATAAGAAAGTTAGAACAAGAAGAGTAGAACAAGAAGAAGAGTAGAACAAGAAGAAGACTAGAACAAGAAGAGTAGAACAAGAAGAAGACTAGAACAAGAAGAGTATGTCATTTATGAGCTAACTTACATGAAATGGATCATATATGAGCTAACTAAGTTGAAATGGGTCGTTTATGAGCTAGCTAAGGTGAAATGGATCATTTATGAGCTAACTTAGTTGAAATGGGTCGTTTATGAGCTAACTAAGGTCAAATGGATCGTTTTTCAGGTAACTAAGGTGAAATGGATCTTTTTTAGCTAACTTAGATGAAATGGATCATTTATGAGCTAACTTAGTTGAAATGGATCGTTTTTGAGCTAACTTAGGTGAAATGGATCATTTATGAGCTAATTTAGTTGAAATGGATCTTTTTGAGCTAACTTAGGTGAAATGGATCATTTAAGAGCTAATTTAGGTGAAATGGATCATTTTTTAGGTAACCTAGGTGAAATGGATCGTTTATGAGCTAAATTAGTTGAAATGGATCGTTTATGAGATAACCTAGGTAAGATTGGTCATTTTGGAGTTAACCTAGGTGAAATGGGTCATTTTAAAGCTAACGTAGGTAAAATGGATCATTTAGGAGCTAATCTAGGTAAAATGGGTCATTTTTGAGCTAACTTGGATGAACTAGATCATTTATAAGCTAACCTAGGTAAAATGGGTCATTTTAGAGCTAACTTAGGTAAAATGGATCGTCTATAAGCTAACTAAGCTAATTATGCAATTTTTGACATAAGTAAGCTAAGTACAGATCGTTTTAGAGCTAACTTAGGTAAAATGGATGGTTTTGGAGGTCAGTAAGCTTATTAAGTCATTTTGGAGGTGAAGAAGCTAAGTCTAGGTCATTATGGTAAGCATTGGAGGAAATAAAGCTAAGTCTAGGTCTTTATGCATGTGTTAAGCAAAACACTAGATAAACTTACCAAGATGTAGGAGGTGTAGGAGCGGGGTGGCTCGTGTCGGTAGCTGGAGAAGGATCGTGCGATGCTTGTCTGGAGTTACGCTGCACCAAAGATCATTACCAATGTCTTGTTAGCATGATGACACTCAAATGTTAAGACTAGCAAGTAATGTCCATTCAAATAAAACTCACCGTGGTCCCAGGAGCAATCACTGGCATCGGCGGAGCGGTCTGACCTGTCTTCTCGCACACAGACTGCACATTTGGTTTTGACGACTCAGTCATACTAGTTAGTAATGAGACAAACACTACATGAATGTTTTGGCTAATCTGCAGAAGAAACTTACCACAAGGAGCTCGTACATGGCCCTTGCCTGCATGTCATTCCGTGCCCTCTCCTCCTCCATCATCTTTGTCGTCCTCTCCTCCAACTCCCGCTGCCTCTCCGCCGCCTCCGCCAGAAGTTTCTCCGTTCTATCTCTCTCACTCTGTATAGCAGCCTGCAACACCACTCACATGACCATTTGTAATCATTGATGGAAGCGCACACAATGTAATGGAGAAAGATAACTGAGTACGTATCACTAACCTTGATGGCGAGTTGCACTGGCCGTTCACGAGGCCTTATCTCAGGAGCGGTGCTCGACTGGCGCGCCTTGATCTCCGGGAGAGTGCTAGGACAACGGATAAGTCCATCTCCAATGGCTATGGAGCCATGGGACCTCCCGCCACCAGATATCATCAACAGCTCTGGATCAATGGGGCCCTGGCTCGGGTTAAAGTCCTCCCCTTTCCTCCCCTTCCCCTCATCTCTATATCTCACGAGCTTGTTGTGGGAGGAGATGTTGGTGAAGTTGTTTGCATCATCGAGGTCAGACTAAGAGAAAGCCTTGACTTTCTTGAAAGAGGCAGTGTGGGCCATGGCATACAGGTCGTACACCTCTGGCACCTTATCTGCCTTATTGTAGCGTGCCTGAAAGAGAGAAACAATGAAAATTAGTAATTAAAGGGCTCAAGCTAGCATGATGAATGAATTGCATGAATCATGAAGCAAACCACATACCCAGTTGCGCCCGAACTGATATAAGTTGGAGCTGCCTTGATGGTGTGGCACACCTTCCATTTGGGCACGTTTGTACTTGGCCTCGTTGTGGAGGGCTAGCCATCGTTGTGAGCACCACTCATCGACCAACACCTCCCAACAATCCATCCGATCCGCACACCATCTCGGAGGCGCCTAAGTTAGCAAATAGAAACTTGAGCGCTACGGCTAAGAATTACTAAATGAAGGAACTTAAGTAGAGAAGGCCTTAAGAATTACCTTCATGTACTGCTCCTTACTCAGGAACTTATCGCGGCACGCCGGCTTGGTATTCTTGATACCACGCAAGGCGTAGTAGTCTCGAACAGCCTGCACCCGAGCCTCGTGCCGTAAGTTCTGGAGTAGGCGCTTGCAGACGTTCTCGATAACATGTGCCGCGTCCTCCTCGTATCCCTCCTCACACCTGTAGAATGTCTTCAATCAAATGAGACAATATTGATTAGTACAATTAATAACTAGCTAGTTGAAGATTTTTAAATGTGTAAAGGAGAAATTACCCAGAACTTTCTGATCACCATGTCTGCCCTCGTGTTGCACACGACACCGTCGATAATCTCATCCGGCGGGGCCGGGGCAGCCACGTAGTGCTCCCAGCTCAATCCAAGCTCTGGAAGCCGACCCTCACCAGGCAACGTGACAAACCCCGGGAAGTTTTGCTGGCAAAGAACTCCAAGGACGGAGTTGGGCCGGCGGACACTATGATGGTGGTCCCAACCCCTGCAGCATGACAAGGCCAACGCATTAGTTATTTGAAAAAACGTGAATGCACAAGGTACAAAAATATTAAATGCACTTATGTACCTCTCCCCATCAGGGAAAATCAACCACCTCTGCTCGCGGGTCACCGGCACGGACGGGAGCCGTGTAGCACCACGCTGGTAGACGGTGCCCCCCTCCTCCTCAAGATCAGTCGGCTCCCCGCCATCATCAGCATGGCCACTCGGCTCCTCGGGCTGATCCGGCCAGGTACCCCATCCGGACGTGTGCTCCTCCGGGGTCACGTGGACCGAAATAAGGCACATCCTTTCTCACAGGCATGTATCTTCTCATAGGGCATCTTCAGTGCACGGAGGATTTTGTCCGACTGGTACAGGTTTGCAGGCAATACATGGCCTTTGGGTAGAAAGTGTCCAAATACTGTCATAATTGCGTCATAGCATTCTCTGCCCAAGTTGAACTGAGCCTTCAGAGCCATTACTTGTGAGATGGCATCCAACTGACAAAGCTCAGTGTGCTCATGGAGCGGACGTTTCGAAGACTCCAACATTTCATTGAAGGCCTTTGCAGATTCCTCCATCTCCTCGTCCGAATCCCGAGCATCATCATAGCCTTGCACCATGTTTTCCATCCCGGTACCATGCTCGTCGGTGCGACGATGATCCACCTCAGCTCGGTCACGTTGGGCAGACTCACCATGAAATGTCCACACCGTATAATCGGGCGTAAAACCACTCTTCTGCAGGTGTTTGCCCATTTCAGCCTCTGTCTTCTTTTCCCAATTGCCGCACCGGAAACAGGGGCACCAGGTTTTCTTTTGGCCATTTGCAAATGCGGCTTGCACAAACCCCTTAGTTTTTGTGAACCATTCAGCGCTCCATTTGTTCTGACCAGTGTGACCAGTATACATCCAAGCACGGTCACTCATCTTGACTTTCAGAGCTACTGGACACACAAAAATTATATATGTAATTCACCATGTATATATTCATCAGTTGATCTACTTTGTCAATTTTATTACGTCCATGCAACCTACACTCTAATAGGTAATGATAGGTCCTAATCCCACCCGTGTATGTGTAGATTGGGTTTATTTTCCCATGCTATGCTCCGGATCCGACGCAAAATTTCGGCAGCACCTCCCCGCTGTTCTCCTGATACACGTCTCTGCAATAAACAGAGAGGATGTGTACCCGGAGAACAACAGGGGAGGCACTGACGAAATATATGCGTCGGATCCGGAGCAAAGCATATGGGAAAACGAACCCAATCTACACATACTCGGGCTGTCCATGGATAGATAGCGTTGGACAATTCGAAAGAATCAAGGTTATAAATATGCAAATGCATGCATATTTATAACTATGACGCTTTCGAACGGGAGACACATATTGGTTACGCATACTGATGATTCAAGACACATATATAGCTAGCTATCAAGTTTCATCGGAATAGATCAAATAATTAATGGGGGAGGAGGACTTGTCATTTGTGCTCACCCACGAACGAAGGGGCAGAGCTCGTCAAACGCACGGCGAGGTCGTCGAACACCAAACCTCGCAGCGATGAAACAACTGCACATTTAAAACTACACGATCAACACAATTATATATGATGTTTTTCATAACAAAATCGAAAAATATATGACCTAACTAATAATTCACAAATATATGACCCCGTCGGCCTCTGGAAGGCCAAAGAACACCTTTTCGGGAGGTGTCGGTGGTCGGGGTGTCCTGTCGGTGTCGGGGTGCCGTGTCGGGGTCGGGGTCGGGGTGTCGGGTCGGGTGCCGGGTCGGGGTCGGGGTGCCGTGTCGGTGTCGGGGTCGGGGTGTCGGGTCGGCTCGGGGTCGGGGTCGGGTCGGGGTCGGTCGGGTGTCCTGTCGGTGTCGGGGTGCCGTGTCGGGGTCTCGGGGTCGGGGTGTCTGGTCGGGGTGCCGGGTCGGGGTCGGGGTGCCGTGTCGGGTCGGGGTTTTTTCCTCTTTTTTCCTTTTCTTCTTCTTCCTACTTCTTCCTTTCTTCTTCTTCCTTCTTCTTCTTCTTCTTCTTCTTCTTCTTCTTCTTCTTCTTCTTCTTCTTCTTCTTCTTCTTCTTCCTTTTTCCTTCTTCTTCTCTCCTCTCCTCTTTTTTCTTCTTCTTCTTCCTCTTCTTCTTTTTTCTTCTCCTCCTCCTCTTCTTCTTCTTCCTTTCCTTTTTCCTCTTCTTCTTCTCCTCCTCTCCTCTTTTTCTCTTCTTCTTCTTCTTTCCTCAAACTAAACTAAACCTAAACTAAAACTAAAACTAAATCTAAACTAAACATAAACCTAAAACTAATAAAACAGAAAAAAGGAAAACTAAATCTAAACCTAAAACTAAACTAAAACTAAACCTAAAACTAACTAAAACTAAAATCTAAACTAAAAAAAAAAAAAACAGAAAAAAGGAGGGGGGCTCACCTGGGGCAGGGCCGGTGGGGCGAGAGGCGGCGGCGCGCGGCGGGCGGCGGCGGCGACGGTAGGGTGGGAAGTGGTGGCGGGGCGAGGAGAGAACAGAGAGGGGCGGGGGGTACGGGCCGTTAGATACTGCCCTCTTTGCCGTCCGCCCCTCTTTGCCGTCCGCCCCTCTTTGCCGTCCGCCCTTTTGCCTCTTTGCCGTCCGCTGGCAGACGGCAAAGAGGTGGGCCGTTAAGTTTTTCCCAAACGGGCGGGGGGTGGGGGCCACCTCTCTCTTTGCCGTCTGCCAGCTGACGGCAAAGATTCTTTGCCGTCTGCTGGCGGACGGCAAAGATCTGGCGGACGGCAAAGAGCTTCTTTGCCGTCAGCCTGATCTTTGTCGTCTGCTTTTTGGTAGCTGATGGCAAAGAGCTTCTTTGCCGTCAGCTAGCAGACGGCAAAGAGCTGGCAGATGGCAAATTAGCTGATTCCAGTAGTGACACCCCTGTAAAGATGGCATGGCATATAACAAAACACATGTAGGGCTCAAGGTCATAGGAGGCACACATTAAACATGGAAAAAATGACAAATGCCCATAATCTGTTAAGAATCTGAAACTAACATTACATATCACTCTTGCAATAGCATTTAGGGCATCAAGATGAACTCAAATGAACATGGTGCAATGGAATGAAATGAAGTGCACATCCAGACGAACAATTTGATATGATAAACTCCCAAAATGGAGTTATGGGTGCAAAGTTATGGCATGATGAAAAAATGCTAAAATTATTAGGGACTTGGACGAGGAATGAGGTCAACCCTAGGGTTCGTCCCAGATCTGGATTGGCACGCGAATCGAGGTTTGCCGGGGCTTCATCGAAGTTCGAGGGAGCTCGCCGGCGTTGTGGGGGAGGAGTCGCCAGAGCAAGGGGAAGATGGATCCGGTCAGCCCGTGGCCGGATCTGGCCGGAGTCGAGGTGGCCGGCGTCGGGCGGCGAGCTGGGCGGCGGAGTAGGAGGCGGGCGGTGAGGCGGCGGCTGAGCGACGCGGCGGCGTGGCAGCGCGGTGAGGGACTTGCGGCGGCACGGCGATCGGACTTGGCGGCGGGGACGGCAGGGCGAAGACCCGGGCGGCGGAGGAGACGACGGGCCTCGGGGGCCCGTCCCGGGCTCAGGCGGGCCGCGGCGTGGGAGGTGGCCGCTGGGACACGTGGCGCCCTGTGGTTGGACGCGGGCGGCGGCGCGGCGTGTCCGGCGGCGGACGGACACGTCCGGCGGCGGAGGGGACGTTTTTTTAGGGTTTCATCCGCAAATAAAGGAGGGGGAGGCCTATTTATACATAGAAGGAGCTAGGAGGCTACAAATTGAGCATGGTTTTTGACCACGCGATCATGATCGAATGGCCGAGATGATGGAGGGGGTTTAGGTGGGCTTTGGGCCACTTTGGAGAGGTGTTGTGCTGCAACACACACGAGGCCTTTACGGTTCCTCGGTTAACCGTTGGAGTATCAAAAAAAGTCCAAATGGCACGAAACTTGACAGGCGGTCTACCGTTAGTGAACCAAGGCCGCTTGGCAAGTCTTGGTCCAATTCGAGAACATTTAACATCCGCACACGAGAAGTGGCAAAAGGGGACGCCGGAGGACATAGGAGCGCCGGAATGCAAAATGGACAACGGGGAAAATGCTCGGATGCATGAGACGAACACGTATGCAAATGCGATGCACATGATGACATGATATGAGATGCATGAAAAAGACAAAAGCAACACGACGACAAAATCCAACAACGAGGAATATATCATAACTTAGTGCCAAAAATGGCAAGAGTTGGAATAAAAATATGACAGGTTACATACGGGGCGTTACAACACTCCACCACTACGAAAGGATCTCGTCCCGAGATCTAGGACTGGAAAAACTCCATATATTCGGAACGGAGGTGGTCCTCGCGTTCCCAGGTGGCTTCACGGTCGGAATGATGTGACCACTTCACTTTTAGGAATTTGATAGACTTGTTGCGAGTCTTGCACTCAGTTTCTTCAAGAATAGCAACGGGATGCTCACGATAAGACAGGTCTTCTTGGAGATCAATCTCTTCGAAGTTGATGGTGCAGTCAGGAGTCTTGAAACACTTGCGAAGCTGAGACACGTGAAACACGTCATGCACATTTGCAAAGTTGGACGAAAGCTCAAGTTGATAGGCGAGATCGCCTCTTTTGCCAATGATCGTGAAAGGACCCACGTATCTAGGGGCAAGCTTCCCTTTGATACCGAAGCGACGAGTACCTTTCATTGGAGAGACGCGGAGGTAGACATGGTCTCCGATCTCGAAAGCCAAGTCACGATGCTTGCTATCATAGTAACTCTTCTGGCGCAATTGCGCGGCTTTGAGATTTTCACGAATGACTTTGCACATTTCTTCAGCCTCTGTGATCAAGTCATTTCCAAGAAGTTGGCGTTCACCAGTCTCTGACCAGTTAAGAGTCGTATGACACTTTCTGCCATGGAGAATCTCGAATGGGGCCTTGCCCGAACTTGCTTGGAAGCTATTGTTGTAGGAGAACTCGGCATATGGAAGACAATCTTCCCACTTCATACCGAAAGAAATGACACATGCCCTGAGCATATCTTCAAGAATTTGATTGACTCGCTTGACTTGGCCACTAGTTTGAGGATGAAAAGCTGTGCTGAAACGAATGTTGGTGCCCATGGCCTTCTGAAAATAATCCCAGAACTTGGAGGTAAAGATGCTTCCACGATCTGAAGAAATCAACTACAGAATGTCGTGCAAAGAGACAATCCTGGAGGTATATAACTCTGCCAACTGAGCTGCTGTGATAGATTCTTTGATAGGAAGAAAATGAGCCACTTTAGTGAGCTTGTCGATGACAACGAAGATAGCATCATTGCCACGCTTGGACTTGGGAAATCCAGTCACGAAGTCCATCTCAATATGGTCAAAGTTCCATTCTGGAATGGCAAGAGGTTGGAGGAGACCAGCTGGTCATTGGTGTTCTGCTATCACTCTTCTGCAGACATCACATTCATTCATGAACTGAGCAATCTCGCGCTTCATTCGAGTCCACCAATACGACTGCTTGAGGTCATGGTACATCTTTGTACTTCCAGGGTGAATAGGGAGGAGTGAATTATGAGCCTCGTTCATAATGACTTTACGAAGGCCACCCTTAGGAACAACAAAGCGATCCTCGAAGAATAGAGTATCCTTGTCATCAAGGCGATAGCACTTGTACTTGGGTTGACTCTTGGCAATCCCAATCTTCACCTTCTTCACCATAGCATCAAGAAGTTGAGCCTCGCAAATCTGATCTTCCAAAGTAGGAGAGACTTGGAGGTTGGCAAGGAATCCTTGAGGAACAACTTGGAGATTTTGTTTGCGGAAAGCTTCACAAAGCTCTGGTTGGTAGGGCTTGAGAATCAAACTGTTGCAGTAAGCCTTTCTACTCAAAGCGTCAGCAATTACATTGGCCTTGCCTGGAGTATATTCAATACTCGGATTATACTCTTGAATCATCTCGACCCAACGAGTCTGCCTGAGGTTGAGGTTGGGCTGAGTGAAGATGTACTTGAGACTCTTATGATCAGTGAAGATGACCACTTTCCTTCCCAACAAGAGATGTCTCCATGTTAAAAGATCATGGACAACTGCCGCCAACTCAAGGTCATGAGTGGGGTAGTTCTTTTCATTGGGCTTCAACTGGCAAGAGGTATAGGCCACAACTTTATTCTCTTGCACTAAAACAGTACCGAGACCTAGAAGGGAAGCATCACAGAAAACCTCGAATGGTTTGGATTCATCAGGAGGAGTCAGAACTGGAGCTATGACTAACTTATTTTTGAGGGTGTTGAAAGTGATATCACATTCAGGCATCCAGACATACTTCACATGCTTCTGGAGAAGGTTGGAAAGAGGATTCTCGATCTTAGAGAAATTCTCAAAGACCTTCGACAATAGCTCGCGAGCCAAAGGAAGCTGCGGAGTTGCTTCACATTCTGAGGCGGTTCTCAATTCACAATTGCAGACACCTTCTCAGGATTAACAGCTATGCCCTTGGTGGAGATGATATGCCCAAGGTAGAGAACCTCATCGAGCCAAAACTCGCACTTTGAAAACTTCGCATAGAACTGATGTTCTCTGAGTTTGTCCAGCACCAATCTCAAGTGCTTGGCATGATCCTCCTTGTTCTTGGAAAATACCAAAATGTCATCGAGATAGACCAAGACGAAGTCATTTGTGTAGGCGTTGAAGATGAAGTTCATCATGCGAGAGAATGTTGGAGGAGCATTGACAAGGCCGAAAGACATGGCAGTGTATTCATAGGAACCATAGCTTGTCTTGAATGTTGTCTTGGGGATATCTTGTTCACAAATGCAAATCTGATGATAGCCCATACGGAGGTCAAGCTTGGAGAATACTTGAGCACCTTTGATGTTGGGAAGTGGGTACTTGTTCTTTATGGTCTTCTCGTTCAATGGACGGTAGTCGACACAAAGTCGGTCAGTGCCATCCTTCTTCTTGATGAAAAGAACACCACAACCCCATGGAGAAGAACTTGGTCGGATGAGACCCATACGCTCTTGAATATCGAGTTGTTTCTTCAGCTCCTTCAACTCTTCAGGTCCAAGCTTGTAAGGATGTTTGCAAACAGGTTCCGTGCCAGGCTCAAGATCAATGACGAATTCAACTGGCCGGTGAGGAGGCATTCCTGGAAGATCTTCTCGAAAGACGTCTTGATATTCACAATTGACTGGAATCTGAGAGATGGCATCCAACTCACCCTTCTCATTGAGAGAAAACAGTCGAATGGTATCATCACGAGCGGCAAAGACGATTACATCCTCAGACAAATGTGTCAATTGAATCTACCTGGCAGCACAATCAAGCTGAGCCTTGTGCCTAGAAAGCCAGTCCATTTCGAGAATAAGATCAATATCCGAGTCACCAAGAACAATAGGAGAAGCTAGAAATTTGTAGTTGCCCAACATGATGGTAACATCTGGAACCATGGAGTTAGCGTTCATGCGTTTACCCGGTGAGACAACTGCTAACGGACTAGGCAAAACTTAGAAAGCCAACTCATGCTTAGATGCAAATGGTCTTGATATGAAACAATGCGATGCACCAGTGTAAAAAAGAACTTTTGCAGGGATATCATTAACAGGAAGGTTACCCATGATCAGTTCTGACAAGTCCTCTGCCTAAGTTGTGTTCATCATGTTGACCTTTGCAAACTTGGCATTATGCTTGACCACTGCGGTGCTGGCAGATCTGACAGGAGGAGGAGGAAGACGCCTCTAGTTAAAGCATTTGTTTACATAGTGACCCTTCTGCTGACACTTGTTGCACGTGACCTCTAAAAGCGGACGGTGATACATAGCATTTGACCTTGGAGCTTGAGATGAAGTCTTGTTATGAAAGCCTGGGTTGGGTGGGTGGGAAGATCCATTGCCACCTTTGCTCTTCTGCTGATAAGGCTGACGGAACGGAGGAGGAGGCAACCAATACTTTTGTTGCTTAGCTGCCATTTGACTTGAGGAAGAAGGAGTAGCATCCCTGACTCTCTTCTTGGAAGCATCGCACTTGAGATGAGCAGCCTCTTGCTTCAGTGCCATATTGTAGAACTCATCATACTTCTTCGGCTCAAAAAGCACAAGAGCTAGTTGCAGATCTTCTCTGAGGCCACCTCTGAACTGATAAATCATGCTCTTCTCGTCAGGGACGTCTTGCTTGGCGAAGCGAGCGAGCTTCTGGAACATGATGTTGTACTGGTAAACAGACAAGCTGCCTTGCTTCGGATTGCGGAACTCCTCACGCTTGCTCTCAACAACACTCTGAGGAATGTGGTGAGCTTTGAAGTCTTGGCGGAATTTATCCCAGGTAATCACACGACCTCCTCTGGAATCTTTGTATTGCTGATACCACTCTCTAGCTTGGTCTTTGAGTTGGAACGAGGCAAACTTGACAAAGTCCTCAGGCCTGACGTTGCTGCACTCAAAATGTTTGCAGATATCCACGAGCCAATCATCAGCGTCTGTTGCCTCGACACAGTTACTGAAGGTCTTTGGCTGGTTTGCGAGGAACTGGTTGAGTGTAGCAAACTGATTCTGATTATTTCCATGGCCTTGATTTCCTTGGTTGCGCTCTTGCAAGAGTTGCATAAGCATCTGCGTGTTGGCGTTGGTAGCGGCCATCACAACTTGCCATGCCTCCGGAGGTGGAGGTGGTGGCGGCGGATTCGGATTCTGACGTGTTGGAGCAGCCATCCTGAAGAGGGTGACATCCGTTAGCATCTTGAAAGACATATATTTAAGCTGAATAAAATGGATCGAAATTGCAACATATAGTCTTAACATTCGAACAAGAATGGACGAATGCATTCCAAATTAAATGGTCACACTTCCATAAATTGAGAAGCCACTTAGGAAGAGGTAGAAGAATAAAACAACAAGGTACGGATATGAACAAATACTTGGTAAGGATTACCCAATCACAAACCAAATATCTGTGGAAGAAATACTAGAGCTACATGAATTCCCACCTATGAAACTCCCGAAATTTTCTGGTTATGCAATCAGGTTTTGGGGATACATGGGAAGCATAATATCTCACCCAAAACTAGCAAAATCCTACATCCAGCTGTATCCATCCTTCAAGACATAACCAAGAAACCTTCGGAAATCATTTACCTCAACCTTTGAAAAGCATCCGTTATACGAGTTATGGCAATACTCCCGAACTCCCGCCCCAGTACTGGGTGGCGTCGAGGTTATCTCCCAACAACTGCATAAAAGAGATTTTCAATGTCGACGAAACTTAGGTATTCCAGAACTTCAACGATAAAATTGTGACGACAACACCTCAGAGATCAACTCCCCTGGACACTGCCACAACCCCTAAATGTCAGGAGGCACCAAGAACAATGTTCTCGTCACAAAACCATCGGAACGATTCCAAGATACCCGCGTGATCCCCAAATTTTTTTTAGTGAAATTTGATAAGAGAAGAGTCAAAACTCTACGTCAGGATGCCTCACCAGAGCGACGAAGGGACTGAGGAGTAAAAAGAATCCTACTCTCCAATATATATAATCCTAAAAGACTCAAAATATTTTTCTGAACAACGCCAGCGATTCGATCAAGCAGGGGGCTCCTATGTTGGGGAAGGCTCTGATTACCAACTTGTAACACCCACGATGCTGCACATATCTCGTTCTCAGGGCACACCGGATGAGCGCTCCATACAACTAAAACCACACCTCGAGTTTCCCTGAGGGGGCGCTACAAAGGGCTCTAGTTTGGACCAACACTCAGGGGAGCACTGGCCCGGGGGTTTAAAATAAAGATGACCCTTGAGTCCACGGAACCCAAGGGAAAAAGGCTAGGTGGCAAATGGTAAAACCAAGGTTGGGCCTTGCTGGAGGAGTTTTATTCAAGGCGAACTGTCAAGGGGTTCCCATTATAACCCAATCGTCTAAGGAACGCAAAATCAAGGAACATAACACCGGTATGACGGAAACTAGGGCAGCAAGAGTGGAACAAAACACCAGGCATAAGGCCGAGCCTTCCACCCTTTACCAAGTATATAGGTGCATTAAAGTAGACAAGATATAATAGTGATATCCCAACAATAAACATGTTCCAACAGGGAACAAACTCCAATCTTCACCTGCAACTAGCGACGCTATAAGAGGGGCTGAGCAAAGCGGTAACATAGCCAAACAACGGTTTGCTAGGACAAGATGGGTTAGAGGTTTGACATGGCAATATGGGAGGCATGATAAAGCATGTGGTAGGTATCATAGCATAGGCATGGCAATAGAGCGAGCAACTAGCAAGCAAAGATAGAAGCAATAGGGCGAGGCGGCGGCCGAGCGACGCGGCGGCGCGGCAAGGGACTTGCGGCGGCACGGTGACCTGATTTGGTGGCGGGGACGGTGGGGCGAAGACCCGCGCGGCGAAGGAGACGACGGGCCTCGGGGGCCCGTCCCGGGCTCAGGAGAGCCGCGGTGCGGGAGGTGGCCGGTGGGAGACGTGGCGCCCTGTGGTTGGACGCGGGCGGTGGCGCGGCGTGACGGGCGGCGGAGGGGACTTTTTTTAGGGTTTCATCCGCAAATGAAGGAGGGGGAGGCCTATTTATACATAGAAGGAGCTAGGAGGCTCCAAATTGAGCATGGTTTTCAAGCACGCGATCATGATCAAACGACCGAGATAATGGAGGGGGTTTAGGTGGGCTTTGGGCCACTTTGGAGAGGTGTTGGGCTGCAACACACACGAGGCCTTTACGGTTCCTCAGTTAACCGTTGGAGTATCAAACGAAGTCCAAATGGCAGGAAACTTGACAGGCGGTCTACCGGTAGTGAACCAAGGCCGCTTGGCAAGTCTCGGTCCAATCCGAGAACGTTTAACACCCACACATGAAAAGTGGCAAAAGGGGACGCCAGAGGACATAGGAGCGTCGGAATGCAAAACGGACAACGGGGAAAATGCTCGGATGCATGAGACGAACACGTATGCAAATGTGATGCACATTATGACATGATATGAGATGCATGACAAATACAAAAGCAACACGACGACAAAACCCAACAACGAGGAATATATCATAACTTATTGCCAAAAATGGCAAGAGTTGGAATACAAATATGACCGGTTACATACGGGGCATTACAGTGATACCTAAGGCGGATTCAAAATTTTGAACCGGTGATTGTAGCATCCGCAAATCATATATAAAGGGTATTCAATATTAGTTTCGCTTTTGAACGTACAATATACTCCCTCCGATCCTTTCTAGTTTACATCTAAGTTTTATGTGTAGTCAAAGTATCTCTACTTTGATCAAACATACAGAAAAAAGTATCAACATTCAACAACGCCCAATCAATATTGATAGATTCGTACGTACTCCTATATTTGTATTCAAACAGAGATGGTTTCCAATTTGTTTTAAACCACGTGAATGTGCTTGTTCTCGTGCATGCTCTCCTACTAGGATTTCGCCACGTATGGCCAGTCCAATAGTAACTTTTTTAACCTCCCTGTACAATAGTACTAGTGGAGTACTGACAACATGTGTAGTAGAGTATGCAATGCTCATAGTACTTCCTCCTTCCATTTATATAGGGCCTAAGAGCAAGTCTAATAAGGCCTAGTAAGCAGGCTATAAGACTTGTCATGTCATTAAAATCCTACTTGGAGGAGTGAGAAGAGAGGAGAGAGAGTGAAGCGGGCTCTTATATTCTACATCCCGACCATAACACATAGATCAAGCAAAAAAGAATGCATGCAACTCTCTTACAATCATATACCTTGCTCATGCAAATATTAAATTCTTAGAGCCAACCAAATAGCCATTAAGAGCCAACTTACATGGCACTTTTGCTGATGTGAAGGAGAGAGATGTGAAAAAGTAAGGGGAGTGAGCTCTCATGCAAGAGCCTAGCTATATACGCATTCCTAGGTAAATACAATAGCCAACCTTTTATATTATTTTTTTGTGGGAAATAGCCAACCTTATAGCCCACACTATTGTATGACTGCATATAGATGATGGCTATAGATGACATGGCAGTTCCTTATAGCCATAGGCTGGCTATATTATATACCATGCTCTAATGCGTATTTCAAAACCGTCTTTGACTATTGACAAGATTAATAGTACATGAGATGTATAATGTGAAAATTATATCATTGGAAGCTCCTTTCACATACGAATTTGACTATATGCTTGGTGTAAGTTGCAAGTCATATATTATTACTCTAACATTTGGTCAAAGTTGGCCTCGAAAAACGCATTAGGCCCAATAGATGGAAGGAGGGAGTAGTAGTGGAAGTGGATCCTCTGACGTATGATCCCTGCCTTACCCTCCCTTTCGGTCACTTACTGGCGGACCCATGCTTGCTAGGCCCCGCATGTCAGTTACTCAATGGGTTCGGCCACGTCAGGGGATCCTATTCCATAGTATACTCCCTCTGTTTTTATTTACTCCGCATAAAACGGAGGGAGTGGTAGTATAAATGACGCGGGCGGGAGAGGGACGTTCGTTTTCTCTCAACTACGGTCCCACAAGCGAGCGAAAACGCAAGACAAAGCGTGTTCCATTCGGTGAACGACCTGGAGGGTCCAGCATGCCTGGGTGCAACGGGAACGCGAGAAGAGCGATGTACAGTCAAAACTGATTGACCGATCGTCACCAGAACCACTATTCACACCAGAACCTTTGCTGCTCGGCCTACGCCAGCCACTGCCCCAAAACCACACCTCCTCTCCAGCCCATTCCCCCACCTTTCGATCCCCTAGCTTGCATGTCGGAGTAATGGGCCACGGGTAGGCCAACCCGAGGCCCATAACCTTTCAAGACATTGGGGCAGGTTGCGCCCCTCAAGACCCCAAGACGAAGAGCCGCCTTCTAAGGAGCCGACGGCAAGACGGCCGACTGACCACTCACGGCCGAGTCCCAGGGACGACTGCAGGGATAAGCCGACTCCTGACTGGCGACTTCCAGAGAAGCCGGCTTTGGGGAGTCGGCCTGCGACTCCAACAATCCCCATGACCTCATCAAGAGGGACGGGGCATGGGAGTGGCTACAGTGAAGCCCACTCCCGCCCCTTACCAAGGGCAGGCATGGCCACAACACGCCATACCCCGGAAGATCTCCGTGCGGCATGGCACTGTTGCCATACCGGCCCTAACATCAGCACCACAAGATCGAGTCCTGTACCCACGACGGCTTGTCTGTACGGCCCAAAGGTAGCGGGTCCCACCAGTCAGTGAGACCCCAGGAGACGGCAAGAGGACCACCAGTCGGACCCATCGGGAGTCAGCCCCGGGGAGTCGGCCGAGCCCTCCCCCGGGGCCCATGCGCCATTAATCAAGATGTGATGGAGAGTGGCAATAGTGATCGCCCGCCAGGCGGCGGGGCTGTCGCCACGACACCATGATCAAGCCCGCGTCATCAGAAGCACGGCTATAGTAATCAGCAGCCGGCAAGACCCGCCCGCGGCGGACGCGGCCTATCGGCTTCGTACCAGGCCAGTCGGCGGGGCCCACCAGTTGGCAGGCCCCAGCGGTCGGCGGGGAAGACGGAGGCCAGAGGCGCTGACGGCTGGGCCCGCGTCCAGCTGGATTACCATTGTACCCCCAGGGGGTAGGCCTATATAAACCCCTCGGGGCACCCATGCAAAAGGTTGGAACCAATTAGCTCTAGACTAGATCATATCGGAGGGAGAGATCTAGCCTTGCCTTCTCCTACCTCCAGGAAACAGCTCAAGGAGCAATCGTGTAAACACTTTGCCATAGTGATCATGCGGAGACCCCGCAGAGCAGCAGTAGGGGTATTATCTCCCCGGAGAGCCCTGAAGCTGGGTAAGATTCGCCGGCGTGCATGTCTTCGCCTCATCCCGTTTCCAGGCACCGGCGACGTTCTACTCGCCCCCACCATGATAAGCCATCCTTCGGCATATGTCGCACCTAACCCCCGACATTTGGCGCCCACCATGGGGCATGGTGCACCGCCGTCCGGAGACCTATTCTGGACGGGAACCCTTTTCCTCCCTGGCGAGCGCAGCCAGCCAAGCACGCCAGACGGGGTTTGCGCCGATGTGTTGTGCGGCATTGAGATCGCCTGCGTAGCCAGCTGCCTGGCCGAACTTGTCGGCGAGGTTCGCCTCTCTGATGAACCTGCATCCAACGCAGGCACGGGCGGCTCCGAGAGCCTCCTCGCAGGCCTCCTCGATCAACTCCACATTTCCGGCGAGCCTGCCGTAGACTTGGAGTCTGTAGGCTCCACCGACCCGATGCTGGTCGACTACGACACCGCATCGGTCGACGCGTTCCCCACCAATGTGGTGGTCTACGACGAACCTCTCCCTCGCGCGGAGAGCAACGGAAGCACCGTCACCGAGGTACTTGTCATCAGTCATGACGAGCTCCTCGGCGGAGGAGCACACGACTCACTCGGCGCGGCGCTGCAAGACCTAACTGCGCCCATTCTGGAAGACGCTGACGCAGAGACGTTGGAGGCGCACCGCCTTCAGCTCGTTGAAGGCGCGAAGAAGCTGGCCAGCATGAGACGCTTGTCAGAAGCCTACCAGCGGGAGATGGATCGCGCCGTCGGCGGCTCGCCGGCCCCGGCGGGGCCTAGCCGCCTTGGCGCGGTCCAGCAGCGCGGCATAGCCATCGCCCACCTGTTTGGGGCAAGCTGCCCTGTGTACGCTACCCCAGTAGAGAACATCCGAGCCGCCCAGGCAGCGGCGGACGAGCCGGACAATTTGGAGGGCGAAGAACGCCGCCTCATGATGGAGCGAGTCCAGCGGCTCCTCGACGCGGCTGCCGCGCAGAATGAGGTCGGCTGCCGCACGGAGGCGTCGCAGCGGCAAAAACGATAGCCTTCGCCGAGATCAAGGCACGACGTCTCGGACACCGACTGGCGGCGCCTGAGGAAGAAGAGACAAGGATCCGGTTGTCAGCCATAGTCGGACTCGCATTACCATAGAGCGCGACCGAGACGGCCGCCCGGGAGCAGTGGAATGACGGGACAACTGTCCGCCTCCCCCTCCTCGCAAGGAGAGGTGAGTCTCCCCGCCGCCTATTGACCATCCGACTCTCGGCGATCGCCTTGGCCGCCGAGAGGGAGTTGGAGAGAATGATGCCCGCCACCGGATCGACCGACTTCACCGATCCCTAGCGCTGGAAGAAGAAGACGAGCTGGGTCCGCCTTGTTTCGGGCCCCGCATTCGGGACGAGCCTTTCCCAGAGGGTTCACGCTCCCAAGAGACATGCCCAAGTATACCGGCTCTGTGAAGCTAGAAGACTGGCTAGTCGACTACTCCACAGCTGTCAGCATAGCAAATGGCAACAAGCGTGTCGCCGTAAAGTACGTTCGGCTCATGCTCCAGGGCACGGCCCGGACATGGCTGAACTGCCTGAAGCCCCGCAGCATCAACAGCTGGGTTGATTTCACCGAAGCGTTCGTCCGCAACTTCAGCAGCACGTACAAGCGTCCTCCCAAGCCTCGTCGGCTCTCCTTGTGCGTGCAAGTCCCCGACGAGTCGACTCGCGATTACCTCACGCATTGGGCCGAGCTTCGGAACTCCTGCGAGGGCGTGCACGAGGTGCAGGCCATTGAGTACTTCACAGTCGGGTGTAGAGAAGGCACCCTCCTCAAGCACAAGCTCCTCTGCGACGAGCCAGAAACCCTCGACGAGCTGCTGATCATAGCGGACAAGTACACCACGGCCAACTCCTCCATTAAGGCGGAGATTCAAATCAACACGACTGGCAAAGTGGCCCCTCAAGCTCCAAGAACTCCGGCGGCAAACACCAACCGGCGACAACAGCAGGGCGACCACAAGCACAAGGCCCCGCAGCCGGCTTCCAGCAGCCGGCAGGTCGCGACCGTTGAAGCCCAGCAGCCGGATGAGCAGCCTCCGCCCAAGCGACAGAAAGGCGGCAAGCCAAACTGGTTGCCGGCCTTCTCCTATGAGAAGACCCTGGATGGACCTTGCAAGTTCCATAGCGGCACGAAGCCGTCGAACCACACCACCCGGAAGTGCCACTGGCTCACCAAGATCGCCAAGGGAGACGGCCTCCTGCCTCCCCCACCTGCTGGGCAGCCACCTCCGCCTCCGCCCCAACAGCCGGCTGTCAGGCCAGTCGGCGCAGTACAAGACGAAAACCCTGAAGAACACGGAGCCTATGTGGTGTTTACCAATATGGCTGATGATCGATGCAGCAGGCGGCTGCAGCGACAAGAGGTGAATGCGGTAGCATCAGAGACGCCAGAGTTCATGCACCGGTCCAAGAAGCCCATCAGTTGGAGCAGGGCTGACCACCCAGAGGTGATGCCAAGTCCGAGCTCCTATGCCTTGGTCTTGGACGCCACCTTTGCTACGGATAGACGAGCCGCGCGTTTCTCGCGGGTTCTGATAGACGGAGGCAGCAGCATCAATATCCTGTACAAGGACACCATGGAGAAGTTAGGAATCAAGCAAAGACACCTTCAGAACAGCCGGACTGTGTTCCACAGCATTGTTCCTGGGCTTTCCTGCTCACCAATCGGCAAGATCCTGATGGACGTCCTCTTTGGAGACAAGGATCACTTCCGCCGAGAGTCTGTTTGGTTTGAGGTGGTGGACCTCGATAGCCCATACCATGCGCTACTCGGCCGACCCGCCTTGGCCAAGTTCATGGCGGTCCCCCACTACGCCTACCTCAAGATGAAGATGCCCAGTTCCAGGGGAATTCTGACTGTAGCCGGCGACTACTGGAAGTCGTCTGCCTGTGCGGCTGAGAGCAGTCGGCTGGCTGAGTCCCTGGTAATCGCGGCCGAGAAATGGCTCCTTGAGCGAGTTGTGGCGATGGCCGGCAAGCAGCCTGAGGTATCACCCAACCCAAAGGAGTCGGAGGCTGAGGGTTCGTTCAAGCCGGCCAAAGAGACAAAGAAGATACCCTTGGTTCTGGAGCACCCAGAGAGGTACGCCGTTGTAGGTGCAAACCTCGACAGCAAATAGGAAGGCGAGCTCGGTGATTTCCTCCGTGAGAATCGGGACATCTTCGCATGGTCCCCCAAAGACATGCCAGGTGTACCAACGGAATTCGCCGAGCACAAGTTACATGTCCGATCTGATGCAAAGCCGGTCAGGCAGCCCCTGCACCGCCTATCAGAAGAGAAGAGAAGGGTTGTCGGAGAAGAGATAGCCCGACTCCTAGCAGCCGGCTTCATTATGGAAGTGTTCTTTCCAGAATGGCTAGCAAATCCGATCCTGGTACTGAAGAAGAACAAGCAGTGGCGAATGTGTATTGACTACACGAGCCTCAACAAGGCCTGCCCCAAGGACCCATTTGCTCTACCAAGAATCGATCAGGTGATAGACTCCACAGCCGGATGCGAGCTGTTGAGTTTTTTGGATGCATACTCAGGATATCACCAGATCAAGCTGAACCCGGCTGACAGACTGAAGACCGCCTTCATCACACCGTTTGGAGCCTTCTGCTACCTCACCATGACGTTCGGCTTGAGGAATGCCGGCGCCACCTTTCAGCGTTGCATGCAGAAGTGCCTCCTCAAGCAGCTCGGCAGGAACGCCCACGTCTACGTAGACGACGTGGTGGTGAAGACGGAAAAGCGTGGAACGCTGCTGGAAGACCTCAAGGAGACCTTTGAGAACCTACACCGATTCCAGATCAAGCTCAATCCCGAGAAGTGTGTCTTCGGAGTACGAGCCGGCCAGCTCCTTGGCTTCCTGGTCTCTGAACGTGGCATAGAATGCAACCCAGTAAAGATCAAGGCCATTGAGAGAATGGAGGTACGCAGCCGACTGCTAGATGTGCAAAGGTTCACCGGCTGCTTGGCGTCCATTAGCTGATTCATCAGTCGGCTGGGCGAGAAAGCTCTCCCCTTATACCAACTCATGAAGAAGACCACTTTTTCGAGTGGAACCATAAGGCAGACGAAGCTTTTCTCCAGTTGAAGAAGATGCTGACTACTCCACCCATCCTGGCGGCTCCGACTCCCAAGGAACCTATGCTCCTGTACATCGCCGCCACCAGCCGGGTGGTCGGCACGGTCATTGTAGTGGAACGCAAGGAGGAAGGCAAGGCACTACCTATCCAGAGACCGGTATATTACCTGAGCGAAGTACTGTCGACCTCCAAGCAGAACTACCCCCACTACCAGAAGATGTGCTATGGCGTACACTTCACTGCCAAGAAATTGAAGCCTTACTTTTAAGAGCATCCAATCACGATGGTCTGCACGGCTCCGCTTGCCGAGATCATTGGTAGCCGAGATGCTTCTGGCCGAGTGGCCAAGTGGGCCATAGAGCTGGCTCCCTACACCATCCACTACCAGCCCCGCACCACTATCAAGTCACAAGCACTGGCCGACTTCCTCGTCGACTGGGCCGAGACCCAGTACCTACCTCCAGCGCCTGGCTCCACCCATTGGCGAATGCATTTCGACGGCTCCAAGATGCGCACCGGCTTGGGAGCCGGCGTCGTCCTCACCTCTCTAAAGGCGACAAGCTCAAATACGCACTGCAAATCCATTTTGCCGCCTCCAACAACGTCGCCAAGTACGAGGCGCTCATTCACGGGCTCCGGCTTGCCAAAGAACTTGGCATCCGCCGGATCTTGTGTTATGGCGACTCGGACTTAGTGGTCCAGCAGTCATCTGGCGACTGGGATGCAAAAGATGCAAACATGGCGAGTTACCATTTCCTCGTGCAGCAACTCAGCGGGTATTTCGAAGGGTGCGAGTTCCTCCATGTGCCAAGAAACGACAATGACCAAGCAGACGCCTTGGCACAAATCAGCTCTACCCGCCAAGCAATACCATCCGGCGTCGCCCTTCAACGCCTCCTCAAGCCGTCTGTCAAGCCTTCACCAGAATCAGACTCCATTTTTGTGCCGGCTCCTCCCGAAGACGTCGGATCCAACTCCAGAGCCCCGGCAATTGGTACGGGGATTTTGGCAGATAGCTCCAAAGCCGCCACAGTCGAGCCCGGCCCGGGGACTGCGGCGGCGGACTCGAAGATTCCAGAACTCGACCCAAGGGTCGCGCCAGCCGGCCTAGGGACTTCATTAACCCAGCAAGCGGTTGTTGACTCCAACCCGCCGCCTCCCAGCCCAACCGCCCTCGTCCAAGTCGCAGTTCTGGCAGTCGAAGAAATAGCAGCACCCTCATGGGCCCAGCCCATCCTCAAATTCTTGGTGAGCAAAGAGCTGCCAGCTGATGAGACCTCAGCTCGGCAAGTACAACACCGGGCGGCAGCCTACACCATAGTCAACAGAGAGCTAGTCAGGCGCAGCGTCACTGGTGTCTACCAGCGCTGCGTAGAGCCAGAGCAAGGCCAAGCAATTCTCAAAGACATCCATCAAGGAGAGTGCGGCCACCATGCTGCTTCAAGAGCGCTCGTCGCAAAAGCCTTTCGACACGGTTTCTTCTGGCCGACTGCCTTAGAAGAAGCCAAGGAATTGGTCCAAAAATGCAAAGGGTGCCAGAAGTTCAGCTCCAAGCCGCACCAGCCGGCTTCTGCACTCAAGACCATCCCCATTGTCTGGCCTTTCGCAGTTTGGTGTCTAGACATGGTGGGACCATTCAAGACAGCACGAGGTGGCCTAACTCACTTACTTGTCGCAGTGGACAAGTTCACCAAGTGGATAGAAGCAAAGCCAATCAAGAAGCTGAATGGTCCGACTGCCGTAACTTTCATCTCCGATATCACAATTCGGTACGGCATACCACACAGCATCATCACCAACAACGGCACAAATTTTGCCAAAGGCGCCTTGGCCCGTTTTTGCGCAACACAGGGCATCCGACTGGACCTAGCGTCCGTCGCCCACTGACAGTCAAACGGCCAGGTAGAGCGAGCAAACGGCCTCATCCTGTCCGGCATCAAACCCCGGCTAATCGAGCCTCTGGAGCGCTCGGCTGGCTGCTGGCTCGACGAGCTACCAGCCGTCCTCTGGAGTCTGCGCACGACTCCAAACAAGTCAACCGGCTTCACGCCTTTCTTCCTCGTCTATGGTGCCGAAGCCGTCATCCCAACGGACATAGAGTTCGACTCCCCACGAGTCACCATGTACACCAAGGAGGAAGCAGAAGAAGCACGACAAGACAGCGTCGATCTGCTGGAAGAGGGCCGGCTATTGACACTCAGCCGGTCCAGCATCTACCAGCAGAGCCTACGCCGATACCACAACAGGAAGGTCAAGCCAAGATCTTTCCAAGAGGGCGACCTTGTGCTCCGGTTGATCCCGCGAACAGCCAGCCAGCACAAGCTGTCGGCGCCTTGGGAAGGCCCTTTCATCATCAGCAAAGTACTGGGCAACGACTCCTACTACCTGATTGACGCTCAGAAGCCCCGAGCACGCAAGAGGGATGACTCCGGCAAGGAGTCAGAGCGGCCATGGAATGCAAATCTCCTCCGAAGATTTTACAGTTGATGCAGTATGTACCACGCTACCTTTTGTATTAAAGTACCAAGACTTCGGCCCCCCTGAGACGAGCTCGGGGACTGCCCTCTTTTGTCTGTATGATAAAAATTATGCCTACAAGTATGTTACTCTTTTTTATGTCGTTTGGCACCGGGCTCGACAAGTCGTCCCGGGGACTTGCCAACTTGCACTATGAAATGCTTCCTGTAGTCGGACAAGTAGTGTTTAAATGCCTAAACCGTCTCCTGTCAGAAGCCGCAGCTCGCAGAGCGACTGTACGGTCGGCAGAAGTAAGGTAGAATGGGCATTCGCATGAAAAATGACTAAGGACTCAAAGCATAAAGCATAGTTCAAGACGGCTTCCAGCCTTTTTGCAAACTGACCCTCGAGTAGTCGGATTGTCGCCTTCTATCCAACTTGCTCAAAAACTCTTAAAAACGGCTAAGTACTTGCCTTCCCAAAGTAGCCAAGCATTTGATCCAGCGGCAGTCCGCAGAGCGGCTGTCCGATTGGCAAGGCAGGCAACTAAGAGAAAGCAGCAAAGGAAAAAAGCCAAAAGAGCAATGAGCAAGAAAAGATAGAACTCGGATAAATATATTTACATAGCATAGGCCCTTGGCCGAATCTTCGAGCAGAAGTTCAAAATACACCCTGCGGGTGGAATTGTGCGAATTAACAAGTTCTTCAAAGACTACTGAAGCAGATAAAATAAAGGTAAAGTGGCAGCTTAGGAAGCACCAGACGGATTCGGAGGGTCGGAGGAGGCGGCAGCGTCAGGCGTCGGGGCGGCCGGCTGGCTAGTCTCGGCTTGATCGCCTCCGGCGGCAGTCGGGTCGGTCGCACGCGGCTCGTTGCTGGAGGCGCGGTCGAGCTGAGGCTGGCCGTCTGCTCCGTCTTCTGGTGCCTCCGTCTCGCCTCCGTCCTCCGCCTCGCCTTCCTCCTCGACGCTGGAGCCAATCACCTCCGCCGAGTCCTCGCCATAGTCTGGGTTCATCCCAAACCACTCCGGCGGTACCTCCTCGTCGTCTTCAGACCGCACAGGGACGAAGATGCTGGTGTCGGTGTACTCGGCGATCGCCGCAGCACGCTTGACGAGGGCGTCTTCCGCAACTGCCAGCTCCGGCTGGGCCTCCGACCGAAGTGTGGCCAGCCTGTCCAGATCCAGCCTCGGATACCACGCCTTGACGAACTCCAAGGCCCTGCGCGCTCCAGCTCAGGCCGAACAACCCTTCCAAGCCTCAAGACGACCAGCCGCGACCTCTAGCCAGTCGGCCATTAGGCTGGGGGTGCGCGGAGCCTGCATGTCCGGCCACAGGGCGGCAATCGCCCGGGCACTGACACGCTGAAGCCGGTGCAGCATCCGATGAGTCGGCCGAATGCGAGCCTCGATGCTCAGGATGTGCTCGTCAAAGGTTCGGGGGGCGTCGGTGGCAATCTCTGCACCCTTCGCCCTCTGACCTTCATGGTCAGCCTCGATGGCTTAGATGGCAGCCTGCGAGTGCCCAGGAAAGAAGTCTGCCAAGATGGAAGAAACGAAGAAGCAAGTCAAAAACCAGGAGTCGGCACGACTTATAATCGGCAGCTCGAAGAAAGAAAGTAAAGAAACTCACCATCAACGATGTCTTCAATCTCATGGAAACCGGAGGCCAGCATCGCCTCCTTGTCAGACCAGGAGGAGCGCTCGCTCGCGAACTCGGCCAGGAGGGCGGTCTCCATCTCTTCCGCCTCCCTCTGCGTCTTCACAAGCAGCTCCTTCTGCTCTGCCAATTGAGTGGCCAGCAGATCGCGCTCCGTGGCGATCTTGCTGCACTCCTCCCCTTTGGCGCGCAATGCGGAGTTGGCTTCGCTCAGCTGCTGTTGAAGAGCAGCGTTGGATCCTAAAAAGAAGGAAGAAAGAAGGCGTTAAGTCATCAATAAAGAAGATCGCCGGGGAGATCCGTCCCGACTGCTCAGCAGCCGGCCCGAATCTCGGGGACTACAGCCCGCAGGTGCGCTAGCGCGCCCCCGCAGAGAAGAAAAAGGACTTACTCCAGCTCTCCGACAAATCGGCGGTCCGCTTGCCCAGCTCTTCAACATTACGGTTGAAGGCAGTGACGTGGAGGTTGTGGTAATCCTGCGTCAAGCGTTTCAGACAAAAAGTCAATACCCAGAGTTCATCAATTGGAGTTTCGGGCCGCCTGCTCAGCAGCCAGCCCGAAACTCGGGGACTACACCCAGTGGGTGCGCTGGTGCGCCCCCATAGAGAGGAACAAGGAAACAAGGACCAAAGGAAAAAACATACCCGGACAGCTGCCCGCGACACCAGGTATGCCTTGGTGCAGTTCTGGAGAGTGTCGCCCTCAGCACGAAGCTTCGCCTGGACGTCCAGAAGCGCCTGGTTCAGCGGCCCTGTGCCGCCTCCTCGCACCCACCCAATGGGCGCGGCGCTCGTCGCTTCGGCGTCTGGGATCGTCGAGCTGGCAGTGCCGGCCTCCAGGGGTCGGGGTGCCGAAGTCGCCTTCTCCAGACGGTGGCGCATCGGTGAGCCGACTTGGAGGAGTAACCTTGCCACGGCCTCGTCTTCGGTCGGCGGCACCGGAGGCTCCGCTGGCTGCTTGCCTTGTGCACTCTCAGACGGCAGCGGAGGCGGCGGCGGAACGATCACGTCCGGCGTAGAGGGGTCACCGCCTTCCCTCTCCACGACGGGGTTCTTGCCGCCGGCTTCCCCAGACTGCCCCGTGAACTCCGGAGGCGGCGGCGCAGAGTTTAGTGGGGTGACGAACTCCGCCGATTGGCGGCGTGCGGCCTCCTCAGCCTGCCGCTTCATCGCGGCGGCGGCTTCGGCCTCCAAGCGAACGGCCTCTTCTTCGTTGCGCTTCTCTTACGCATTTCGCTCTGTCGCCTCCCGGAGGTCAGCAGCAGGGTCAATCCGCCGAGTGGTGGCGGACGTCTCCGCTGACCCCATGACGGAGGCGGCAGTGACCCTCTCAAGAGTGAGGGGAGCCCTGAAGTAAGGGAAGCAAGCAAAAGACTCAGGTAAGCCACAAAGAAAGAATAAAGCATTGAGACAGAATACTCATGCGGAGACCAATGGCGGCTTCTTCACTTCCTTACGGAAGCGGATGGCCTTCGCAGCCGCCTCGTCCCGCCGGGTCGCCGCAGCCGAACCCTTGGGCTTCTTCGGCCGACTGACGAACAAGGTCGGCACGGCCCTGCGCTTCCTCCCGCTGCCTGGAGCACCCGACACGGCAGAAGAGCCCGCGCCAGGCTAGCTGGCTCCTGGCCGATGGCGGGGGGCGACTTCTCCCTCGGCGTCGTCGTCAGGCCAGTCGGCAAAAGTGGCCGAAGGCCTGAAGTCGCCTGCTGTTCCTCCTCCTCCCTCGGCGTCGTCCTCCAGAGCCGCCGCCCCCAGATCGGGGTCGTCGATGTTGCTCTCCGCCCGGTCGGCGAGGAACTCGCGGGCCGGCCCCGAGGTGCCGGCTGGCGGGTGGAGGAGGGGATTCTGACCAAAGCCGACTGGTCAAAACAAACTCGGCAAGAAAGAAGACAATCCAAAGAAAGAAAGGAAAGGTAACTCACCACGGGCGGGGGGTTGGCGCGGGAGTACGGCTCCTTGCCGAACCGCCAATCCTCCAGAAGCTTGCTGACCGAGAGGTAGTTCACCATGAAGGCCACCTCCTCGTGAGGCATGTCCTTGGTGCACATCCGACTCGGGTCGCGGTGCCCGCTCATTTGGCATATCATATGGGGCGGCCTTGGAGCGGGAGAACTCGGCGCGCCACGAAGGCGGCCAGCAGGTCTGGACCAGTCAAGCCCTCCGACTGCGTCAGCACTCGGAGTCGCGCGATGGCGCCGGCTCCCGCAGGCATTAGCGACTTGGCCCGGTACGACCAGTTGGGCAGTCTCCCAGCCGGCGGGCCGGCTTCAAAAGCCGGCAGGTTGACCCAGTCGCCCCTCGTGGAGATGCTCCTGACGTAGAAGTACGATCTCTGCCACATCTTCACCGACTTTATCAGCGAGATGGAGGGGGAGGGGTTGTCGGCCCCTGACCTTCGCACGGCGATGAAAGCGCCACACTGAGCCGGCATGCCTGCAGCCTGGGTGCCGAGCTTGGAGAAGAAGAACTCCCCCCAGAGCTCGAGGGTGGGGAGGACTCCGAGGAAGCCTTCGCACAAGGCCACGAAGGCAGACAGCAGCACCACCGTGTTCGGGGTGAGGTGGTGCGGCTGGAGGCCCTAGAACTCCAGGAAGGATCGAAAGAAGCTGCTCGCCGGCAGCCCCAACCCGCGCAAGCAGTGCGAGCTGAAGATGACCCGCTCGCCCTCCTACGGCGCGGGGGAAATCTCCCCCTTCGGCGCAAGACGCACCCGCACATGATCCTTGGCGGGGAGCCGACGAGTCCGGCGGAGGAACTCGATATGGTCGTCGTGAACTTCGAAGCCGTCCCAGGTGTCGGAGCGCACAGGGGGAGGCGCGGCGGCAGAGGAAGAGCTCATCACGAGCTGATCGCCGCGGCGTTCGTCGAAGCTTGGGCGCGCGGCGGAGCGAAGAAGAAGTAGAAGAAGAAGGAGGAGGAGAGCGAGGAGCAGTGAGAAGGAGGAGAGCGAGGAGTAGTGGGAAGGAGGGGCGCGCGTGCCCCCCTCTTTCCCCTACTTATAGCCTCGTGGGCTGCGAAGCCGAGGGGGTGGTCGTGGGATTTACTGCGCCCACGGCCCCACGACCCCCACGTTCCACGACAAAGTTACTGCGCGCAGTAACTCCACGGGAATCCCAACCATCCGCCGGGGCCGCGGCGGATCCGCTCGGGCGCCGAGGCGCGGTAGTGGCGGGCCCCGCCTATGGGCATGTCCCATCGCACGTGTAGGCTGGCAGAATGGCCCAACCACGTGTCATCGCATGACAGGCCTAGAATGGGCGGCGGCCTGGAGGCTTAGCAAGCACGCTACTTGGATCCCGCCGCGACGTTCAAAATCTTGTGCGAGTCAGAGTTGGGCGAGTCCGACTCCTTCAAGCCGGCCCGGCGGAAGTCAACCAAGAGCCATGTGTTGAGCACCCGGAAAGAGAAACTGCTGAGGCTTCTCGGCCGATCGTCCGCGGCGCCTCACCAGCTTCGAGGACTACTGTCGGAGTAATGGGCCATGGGTAGGCCAACCCGAGGCCCATAACCTTTCAAGACATCGGGGCAGGCTGCGCCCCTCAAGACCCCAAGACGAAGAGCCGCCTTCTAAGGAGCCGACGGCAAGACGGCCGACTGACCACTCACGGCCGAGTCCCAGGGACGACTGCAGGGATAAGCCGACTCCTGACTGGTGACTTCCAAAGAAGCCGGCTTTGGGGAGTCGGCCTGCGACTCCAACAAACCCCATGGCCTCATCAAGAGGGATGGGGCATGGGAGTGGCTACAGTGAAGCCCACTCCCGCCCCTTACCAAGGGCAGGCATGGCCACTACACGCCGTACCCCGGAAGATCTCCGTGCGGCATGGCACTGTTGCCATACCGGCCCTAACATCAGCACCACAGGATCGAGTCCTCTACCCACGACGGCTTGTCTGTATGGCCCAAAGGCAGCGGGTCCCACCAGTCAGTGAGACCCCAGGAGACGGCAAGAGGACCACCAGTCGGACCCATCGGGAGTCGTCCTCGGGGAGTCGGCCGAGCCCTCCCCCGGGGCCCACGCGCCATTAATCAAGATGTGATGGAGAGTGGCAATAGTGATCGCCCGCCAGGCGGCGGGGCTGTCGCCATGACCCCATGATCAAGGCCACGTCATCAGAAGCACGGCTACAGTAATCAGCAGCCGGCAAGACCCACCCGCGGCGGACGTGGCCTGTCGGCTCTGTACCAGGCCAGTCGGTAGGGCCCACCAGTCGGCGGGCCCCAGCGGTCGGCGGGGAAGATGGAGGCCAGAGGCGCTGACGGCTGGGCCCGCGTCCAGCTGGATTACCATTGTACCCCCGGGGGGTAGGCCTATATAAACCCCCCGGGGCACCCATGCAAAAGGTTGGAACCCATTAGCTCTAGACCAGATCATATAGGAGGGAGAGAGCTAGCCTTGCCTTCTCCTACCTCCAGGAAACAGCTCAAGGAGCAATCGTGTAAACAATTTGCCATAGTGATCATGCGGAGACCCCGCAGAGCAGGAGTAGGGGTATTATCTCCCCGGAGAGCCCTGAAGCTGGGTAAGATTCGCCAGCGTGCATGTCTTCGCCTCATCCCGTTTGCAGGCACCGGCGACGTTCTACTCGCCCCCACCATGATAAGCTATCCTTTGGCATATGTCGCACCTAACCCCCGACACTGCATCAGGCATACCCTAGTTCGCCGGAAAGCCATGGTGCACCGCAAGATCACGTACTACAAGATGCTGAAGCCGGAGCGCCGCGCAAAAATCGCAGCGGCGGTCGGCGCCACAGACCTCCGTTCCCAAGCTTGCTTTGTGGCAGGCCAATCCCCGAGTTCTCTAGAGCCAAGCTACGAGGAGGAGGAAGCCGATCCAATGTTCATGGAGGCGGTCGCGGCGTAGAAGGCCCCCGATGGTTATGAGACGATGGACATGGACTTCGTGCTGGCTTCCGAGTCCCCCATGGTGCAGGCGGACCAGCGGTTCAACCTCTCGATACTAAAGAAGGACCGGGAGGCAGAGGCTCAACTCGACGCAGAGCGCGCGCATGCCGCTGCCATCGAGGCTCTCCTGCAGGCGGAACCGGATGTCATGGATGTGAATCGGGCGGTGGAGGCTCAACTCAACGCGGAGCACGGGGATGCCGCTGCCATCGAGGCCCTCCTGCAGGCGGAACCGGACGTCCTCGACTTGAACCGGGCGGCGAAGGCTCGACTCGATGCAGAGCACATGGATGCCACTGCCTTCGAGGCCCTCCTGCAGGCAGAACTGGACGTCCTTGACTTGAATCGGGCAGTGCTCTGGTCCATGCATGGCGCCCGCACGCTCTGCGTGAACAAGTAGCTGGAGGCCAAGGACAACCATGGTGCGGAGACACATGTCGGTAGCTACGGTTGGTTCGTGCCGGCAGCCAAAGACGACAAGGCCGTCTCGTGCCGCGAGCAGTGATAGTTTTTATTTATGTTGTTGTTTTTAAGGATGTTTTGTTGTGTAAAAACATATATTGTTATGCAAGTCACCCAACTTTCATCATTTGGGTCAGTCTACCATTTCAGGCGGTTGGATGAATATCCTACGTCTCCTAACCCTTCTTCCTCACCTCTTCTTCCCCAACAGACCACCGCACGGGCCGTACGGATCCACCCCAACATGTGGTTGGATAAACATAATGTTTGAACAAAAATTATCTGTCAGCGGTAGCACATGTCAGTGAGGGTGCGTTCCCTTTGTTGGTTTTGCGTCGTGCAGGAGCGACTGTGTGAGGGTGCGGTGCGACCGCGGCGTGCAGGAGCGACCATGTGAGGGTGCGGTTTCATGCAAATCATCGTTTGACGTGTCAATTAATGCGTATTTTTTTCTCCAAAGCCCAAAGAGCTAACCGTCTCACTCCTCATCGCTTGATTAATGCAGCGCCATGCGAACAAACCTTCTCACTTCCGCATGCATGCAAGGGTATATTAATGTCCTTGGTTGTTAGTACGAGGCAAGCCCCATCAATTTTGCCTCGATTAGTGTTAGTGGCCTGTTTTCACATTTGGCTACACATTGTGGATGCCCTTAACCGTACCACTTGGTTTTGCTCCTGTGTGCTATCTATACAAATCTCAATTATATTGATCTAAAAAATTATAGAATCAAGATTAGTAAAATGGAGGTGATTTTGCCGCGCGGATGGCGGGGGGGGGTTTCTTATTTTTAGAGGACGTTGGCCTAGCGGTTTGCTAACATGTGGTCCCACGTGTCAGTGCTTTACCAAGCCGATCCGTGTCCCACATGAGGCAGAACAATGGCGGAAGCAACACGTGGTTAACTTGAGGAAGATGAGGGAGAAGCGGATTCACCAACGAGTGAAATGATGGTTGCTTCGTCCCTCCAACTTCTTTTTTACTAGCATTATTATTACTTCATCCCTCCAACTTAACTGCGGGAAAGGTGCAGCTTTCTGATTTGTCGCCTCATTGCTCATTACTACGCCAGCGCCATGACTGGGGTGCTTCACCTCTGCTGCTCTACACTGTATTTCGGTATGGCACGTGGACCCAGTAGCTTGCTGTCCCACATGTCGGCGAAAGGGACTAGAACATTTATGAAAGCGAGCGCTCCACTCTTTCGATGGAGGAGTACACGACACGACGGCCCAGTGAACTGTCACTTGTATTGTATACTAGTACTATAGTGTTGCTATTTCGCACGATCCATCGATACAAACCCGATTAAACAGGAAAGGGCGGGATTTTTCCCGCGCGGTAGATGATACTGGCCATACATTTCAAAGGAAATTTTAATGTATGCAAACTGAATAATTAAGTAACAATATGATATCTAGTAAAACTAAAAACACATATGATTTATTGTGTTAGAGTGTAGTAGTAGTGTTGTATTGCATAGTTGTTAGATGTAACATGCGAGAATGTGTAGAGATGTAGTTTTGGAGGGCCTACAAAGAGAAAGCATAATACAGTCACCGAACTTCAGAATACGCTCATTACGGTCACTATATACGTTTTGTGGTGATTATACGGTCACTTGCTCACCGTTCAGCATCGGATTGCACTCTGTTCACCGACCAAATAGTCTGTGTGGCACCATGTTGACTAGTTAAATTGACCATGTTCCTTGTGGGTCCCACCTGTCAGTTCACATAGGAAAAAGGTCAGATAAACACAAATTTACGCAGGCGCTACAAGACTCCAACCCATGCGCGGGAATCACCTGGTTGTGTATGTGTCTGTTAGGGCCTGATGTGTGCGCATGCATGTGTAGGTTGAGCACTTGAGCGTGAGAGTGTGTGTTGGTTGTGTGGTGCATGCATGCATGCGTGCGTGTGTGCGTGTGAGTGTGAGTGTTGCGTGCGTGCGTGGCTGCGTGTGTACGTGTGAGCGTTGTGTGCGTGCGTGGATGCATGTGTTTGTGTGAGTGTTGCGTGCATGCAGTTCGTGTGCATGCATGCGTGTGTGTATAATCACCACACCAGCTCATGTGTGTTAAAACAGATGGCTCAGCAATCCAATACAAGGCCACCTTGTTCGTTGTGCCCGCGGTCATGACTTCGAACCACCGTCCAATATATTTTTTGTCGTTTGTTTTCATTCTTACTAGCAAGATGCCCATGCGTTGCACGTAACATCAAAATGCATTTGTATGACTAGTTTATCTTATGAGAGAAAATGATGAATGAGGGAAGTCCTTATTTTCAAATGTGCAGAGGTGTGTGGGTACCTTTTTGCAAAATTGCCATCATTTGCTTCCTATCCGTCAGATATAAATCAAACGGCCTATATTGCAGGATGGCAGGCACACCATCATCACCAACTCTGTTTTTTATAAGAGTGTAGAAGAGTAGATACAAGCCGACAGGTGGGCCCAATGGTAGTGAGATAATGTGATGCAACACTAGAGATGCCACGTGGAGCGTTTAACTGGTCAACTAGTCGTGTCTTGAGCAAATACAGAGTTGTACGGTGAGCCCGTGACTGTATAAGAACCGCAAAATGTAAATGGTGACCATATTGAGTGGATTCCAAAGTCCAATGTACGTATCGTGCTTTTCGCTCCAAATACAGTGATCGTCACTGTATATATCGCGAGAGAAATATGAAACATGCGTGAATGTGCTGGGGGCTTAATTTTAGAGGACCTGGAGATAGTTTGTGTGCGTGCGTGAAAGGGGCGTAGAGGGGGTGTTTGCGATGGGGAGAGAGATGCTCTTCGTTTCTATTTATTATGACTAACTTTATATATAGTAAAAGATATAAAAATTCACAGTGCGGAATAAATATCATTATCATTGTGGGCACCATGCAACAAATTAACGTTCATACTCCTCCATATAACTTTGTAATATTGTATATATGTAGAAATTCTAAAATATTTTTTTGGCCACACTTTATTGAAAAGGAATGTTGTATGCGAAATAAACGTGAAGAGAGGGCTTTTTAGATCAATGGGGTACGTGATGTAACATGTGTGAATGTGTAGTTGATGTATTTGGCAGGGCCCTAGAGAGGTATGTGTGTGTATTATGTATTCAAGAGAGGCATGGATAGAGGGGCCGGCAGGGGGAGGGGCGTGGGAGAGATAGCACGAGAAATGAGAGAGGTTTAGAGAGAGAGAGACTAATATGATGTCACGACGAGAGATTCCCTTGAGTGTGTATATGCAAGGGGGGAGGGGATAGAGGAACGAGGAGATTTTTTTTTGTGTGGTGTCTGTGTTGGTCTGTGTGGGTGTGAGAAGATAACGAGACCTAGGGGCAGAGGGTGTGTCACCGCGTGAGGTCCGGTGGGTCGAGGTGAGGCCCTTGGTTCGGTTCCTACGCCACATTGGTCGGCCCGTGACGCATTTAGGGAGACCCATGGATGACTTGTCGTACAAGACAACAATAGCAGAATTGTGAAGGACTCTGTGTCCACTGACAAAGCCGGCTAGGATTTGTAACCCTGGGTTCTCGGACTAAGGTAAACCCCTTATCTATGATATCACTATTCATCCAACCTAACTTTAAGGGGCATCCTATAGAATGCTCTGCTAGAATCATACTCGTCGATTAGGAAGAGAGGTGTGAGACAATGCGTGAGAGACAGACCTAAAGATAATGTGCGTACAGGAGACACGTAGGTAGGTCTATGTATATAGAAAGGGTCGATGGGGATTGTGTGTGTATGCTTGTGATAGGAATAGTGCTTGTGATAAAGGTTAGTGAAAACAGTTGTAAATGGTTACAAGAGGGAGGGAGGGTTATATCGAGAGCATGTATGCGAGAAAGACACCTCGGGAGAGAGTATGTGAGCATGTGTGAGAGACCACCGATGGAGAGTGAAACTACACGTAAAAGACTGATGTACACATTGTTTAAAGATATAAATTGTATCCAAATATTAGGATGGCATCATGATATTTGCAATTCGCGTAAGGAACGGTCATTGATCCATCAGACATCTAGATTCTATCGAATTTGAGCATGTCTATGTTATTATTCGACATAATTGACCCACATAGTTAGTATTTTGAACTCCAGACAATGCATCCTTTAGCAATCGAATATAAACGTGAGTATAGTTCATGTTGTGTGTGTAAAGCACATTATACATACGAAAGTTACACAATGAACATTATAAATAGCTAGCTATGAACTAGTATACATTTGAATTCAACTTAAGGTGGTTTAAAAAACTCGAATTCAACATGAAGACCATTCAATTATTTGAATTCGATATCCTGGCATTTGTAAATCATACCTAAATTATGGGGGCACCAATCTTTGCTCTGATAATAGCATATATAGTCGTGTACAAAATAGATTCAAATTTAGCTCCTCCATTCCAAAATAATCATAGTTATAGGATTTTCAAGTGTCAAATTTTTAAAAAGAAGTGGATAACTTAATGAGGTTTTCAAACATACAAGGTCATATTTAACGTTGTCTATTTAGGTCAATCCTCAAAGTTTAAGAGTACTCTAAACGTGAATGCTTCTGTTTTAAAACTTCGAACAAAGCGCCAAAAGAGCCTCTACTTGCCCGAAACCGTGTGAGACCAATGTTTGGTAGTAGATGGAAATTACTTTTCTAACTCCGACCTGTGAAACCTACCGGCCCAATGTCCAAAGGTCTAAACCGGGGTAGGTTTGTAGCTTCATCTAGACGCCACGCAACCGCCTCCGAAAAACATTCATACACAATGGCCGCCTAAGCACACATGCACGCGTCCAAAATCGCTCCCGCCCACTATTTGGGACACTTGGGATTACCATCCTACCCCCGACCCGTAGTAGGTATGTAATTTAAGAGGGGGGCAAAGTTTGTACTTTTCCCAAATTTCAAATAAGCGTGTCCCATCTGTTCAAAAACCAAAAAACATGTGCGCCCCAGACCGAAACATGGTTCTCCCTTAGCTCCCGCCCATCTGATTCCCCATTCGTACTCCATGGGCGCCAAAACTACCTCTCCACCAGCCGCGAAACCCCAGCGTCCTCCGTCCACCACCCCATCCCACCCATCAACTGCCGCCCTCCTCCATCACGCTAAAGCCGATACCCCGACGTCGCCGTCCACCGCAACCTCAACCACAACGCCCTGTGAGGGAGTCCTGGATTAAGGGGTCCTCGGGCACCCGGTCTGTGTGACATAGGCCGGACTAATGGGCTATGAAGATACAAGACAGAAGACTTCTCCCCGTGTCCGGATGGGACTCTCCTTTGCGTGGAAGGCAAGCTAGGCGTCTGTATGTATTATTTCCTTTCTCTGTAACCGACTTTGTACAAGCCTAGGCCCCTCCGGTGTCTATATAAACTGGAGGGTTTTAGTCCATAGGGACAATCATAATCATACAAGCTAGACTTCTAGGGTTTCGCTACAACGATCTCGTGGTAGATCAACTCTTGTAATCCTCTTACTCATCAAGATCAATCAAGCATGACATAGGGTATTACCTCCATCAAGAGGGCCCGAACCTGGGTAAACACCGTGTCCCTTGTCTCCGGTTACCATCGACCTTAGACGCACAGTTCGGGACTCCCTACCCGAGATCCGCCGGTTTTGACACCGACATTGGTGCTTTCATTGAGAGTTCCACTATGTCGCTGCCAGAAGGTTCGATGGCTCCATCAATCATGTACAACAATGCTGCCCTAGGGGAGGTTTTCCATACCGGTCAGATCTTTGTGTTTGGTGGCTTCGCACTGCGAGCCAACTCGCTTGGATATCTAGAGCAAATCGACAGCTACGCCCCAGGTCACCAGATTAGTTTCAGAAACTTGGATTATGTCGCTAACATCCAAGCAGACTTGATCTTCCAAGGACTCACGACCCCAACTTCCACTCTGGCCTTAGAGCCGGAGCGCGTCGCCAGGTGATACCTCTCCATCGTATCTACTTTTCCAAACACTTTTGCCCTTATTTTGAACTCTAACTTGCATAATTTGAATGGAACTAACCCGGACTGACATTGTTTTCAGCAGAATTGTCATGGTGTTATTTTTGTGCAGAGATAAAAGTTTTCGAAATGACCTGAAAATCAACGGAGAATATTTTTGGAATATATAAAAAAATACTAGCAAAAGAATCAACGTCAGGGGGCCCACACCCTATCCACAAGGGTGGGGGGCGCGCCCCCTGCCTCGTGGGCCCCCTGACGCTCCATCGATCTCAACTCCAACTCCATATATTCATGTTCGGGAAGAAAAAAAAATCAGAAAGAAGGATTCATCGCATTTTACGATACGGAGCTGCCGCCAAGCCCTAATCTCTCTTAGGATGGCTGATCTAGAGTCCGTTTGGGGCTCCGGAGAGGGGAATCCGTTGCCATCGTCATCATCAACCTTCCTCCATCACCAATTTCATGATGCTCACCGCCGTACGTGAGTAATTCCATCGTAGGCTTGCTGGACGGTGATGGGTTGGATGAGATTTATCATGTAATCGAGTTAGTTTTGTTAGGGTTTGATCCCTAGTCTATTATATAATTAAGACAAGAGGCAAATAAGACACCACGGTCATCCACATAGATTAAATTATCTTAGCCGTTAATTGCTAGATATAAATGGCTGAGATTTAAAGATATAACGTTACATACAAATATTTGTGTACAGAGATATATTATGTTGCACATGTCAAGTCCATCACGTCCATATACATATGATGGAAAAACAAATCTATCTATCCGTTAAAAGGATAGGAGCATGACAGATAAAAGTTGAATAGAAAAAGAAAAAGGAGTCCGATTATATCATGTATGGAGAGATTAGAATATGGGACGACATACAACTTCCATCGGCACGACGGATGCGATATGGTTCCTTTCTCCAGAATCGATATGGGCCAGCAGCATAAGAAATCAGTTTAGGCCCAACTATGTTTTTGTTTCTTTTTTAGTATATATACTGATCGGCCTTGGCCTCAATAGTGCATGCATGGATGGATGGGAAGCGGGTACTTGTTAACCTTTGTCTTAAAATAAAGGTCCGTGCCAAGCTTATCTAAAAAGAATCCACGCCAAGCTATCTTCTTTTAACACATCTCAAGCAGTCTCAGAAGCCTATTTCCATGGCATATCAAATTGAGTTGATTCCTAAAAAAACAATTGAATTTAGCACGCCAAGAATTTACACTCTGTACATGTGTATCGCCAAATTTAATTAATTAGGGTATTTTTTACTTGCATGACTGATAAATACATCAATAGAAAAAAAGTGTGATATCGACTTGAACGCCAAGAATTTACCCTCTGTAGGTGATGTATGTATTGCCAAATTTAATTAGGGTATTTTTGACTCACAAGACTGATAAATACATCAATAGAAGAAATATATATTACAGTGTGATATCGAATTGAATTCAACAATGATAAAATAATTACAAAATCTATTTATTATATACTTAAAATGATTGAAAAGTAACGGTAGAGATTGGCCGCTCAAAAGTTAAGAAATATGAATGGACTAGATTAACGCTGCTCCCCGCGAAAAAAAACCGATATACCATTACATAGAAATATTACAAGGTGGGCGTGCAAAAGGTTTGACACGTCATATAAGAATAAGGTCAACACGTTGGTCTAACTCATATGCCTTTTCCTGAAAAAGTCACGTGTAGATATGAGTCTGTTTCCAAAAAAAAAGTATCAAGGTTGACTCCGACTAGAACTGATGTGCTGATGTCAATTAAGAGATATGATCCAGTACGATCATTGTGGACCACGCAGTAAATCAATTTGAAGGACTCCAAAGCGTACATGCTAATCAAAAGAAATTGTATCCTAAAAATATCAATAGAAGTTTTGGCCCGAATATCTCTTTAGAACAGTTCATTAGACTGGGCCACTATAGCTGCATCTATTTATGCCTTAAAAACAGCACGTCATCTCAACGAAAAAACAGTAGGCCGTTCGCGTCAAGGAAAAAAAACACGTCCCTGACATTGGTTCAATCTCCAACTATACACGTACGTCATGTGAAAATTTTGTTCGCTCCCGTCGAGAAAAACGAAAAGTATCTTCGCTCCCTGTGAAGAATCTCCAACCATACATGTACCTATTATTACGTATAACTTTTTTTTGAATAATTGTGATCTTTAACTCGCAAGATTAAGCATATAGGTATAGAAAATAAAGATGTTATAGTATCGTTCACCTCAAAAGTCATTGATTTTTTTATTGGTGAAACATAGAAAAAAAATCCTGCAGGTTTGCGGGGTATGGAAATTTAGGTACAAAATTATTAAAATATCAATATTTAAAATTTAAATAATAAACTTTACGAATCAAATATTCCCTCAAAACATGTTATCGACACCACTCAATAAAAGCAAACAAAATAATTGTACGACATAGAAGATAAAAATTTAAAACTAATGAAACATATGCACTTCAGTTACTTTCGAAACTAGCATGAGTCATGGGCTGAATATACCTATGAACAACTGCGTGGGTGTCTAAGATATGTGGTATAGATGTCAAGTAGACTGGTTTTTATTTTTGCGAGGTATAGCGGTGTCGACTGATTAAATGTAAAATACAAGGCCACCAAAACATAACAATTTTCCAACATCTATTATTGCTATGTCTCAGGGTGTTATAGAAGTTGCTTATTGGCAGCATCAATGTGGAACAATGGACTACCAGACATACATACTCGAAGACAAAAAGGCTAGAAGGCCTACTATTCAGTAATGGCCATTTCCCAATAATGGAGCAATAAAATATGTGCATGAAACCATATGTTTTATAAAATGATTGATATCGCAGTGGAATACATAGTATAATATCAATCAATCAAATTTTTATAATACGAAGAACTCCACCTCGCTATACAAGTGTAACCGACCCAAAATCACCGTGGATCTACTTCAATGTCATAGGACTTGGGGTTTGGGGAATCAAACAAAGTAATATCGTAAAACTGGGTTTGATGTACCAATTTTGAAGGCAGAAAAAATTGGACAAAAAAAAAGAAAGGCAAGTGACCCAACCCAAGTCTACAAACTACAATTGTTTCATCGAAATAGTTACTGATGAAAATCTATGAGAATATCATAGCTTCATGGCTAAAGAGGCCCGGAGAAGAGCAAATAGGCCACAAAAATGTACATTTATTAAAGCCATATAACTACATTGAAGTAGCCCTTGATGTATACATCATGAAAATATACAATTATTACTATAAATGTGCTTATGTTTTGAAAATATGATATTTAAATTTCAAGTTTGGAATTATCATGATATATAATCTAAGGTGCATAATTGTCGAACCAAATTTTTGTGGCATGCAGCTAATCAACATTTAGGTTATACTATGTTGGTTTCACGACACAAAAAAACAAATACTCAAATGCCAACAAATGGTAGTATAAAGTACAAAAATAGTAAATAATAAATATCTAGCCGCGCAAATGCGCGGGTGAACCTGCTAGTATCCATTATGTTTTGAGATTGATGTTGCTATGACTTTGCTATGCTTAATGCTTGTCACTAGGGCCCGAGTGTCATGATTTTAGATCTGAACCTATTATGTTTCCATGAATATATGTGAGTTTTTGATCCTATCTTGCAAGTCTATAGTCACCTATTATGTGTTATGATCTGTTAACCCCGAAGTGACAATAATCAGAATACTTACCGGTGATGACCGTAGTTTGAGGAGTTCATGTATTCACTAAGTGTTAATGCTTTGGTCTGGTACTCTATTAAAAGGAGGCCTTAATATACCTTAGTTTCCAATAGGACCCCGCTGCCACGGGAGGGTAGGACAAAAGATGTCATGCAAGTTCTTTTCCATAAGCACGTATGACTATATTCGGAATACATGCCTACATTACATTGATGAACTGGAGCTAGTTATGTGTCATCCTATGTTATAACTATTGCATGAGGAATCGCATCCGACATAATTATTCATCACTGATCCATTGCCTACGAGCTTTTCATATATTGATCTTTGCTTATTTACTTTTCCGTTGCTACTGTTACAATCACTATAAAAACCAAAACTATTACTTTTGCTACCATTGCCGCTATTATCATATTACTTTGCTACTAAATACTTTGATGCAGATATTAAGTTTCCAGGTGTGGATGAATTGACAACTCAGCTGCTAATACTTGAGAATATTCTTTGGCTCCCGTTGTGTCGAATCAATAAATTTGGGTTGAATACTCTACCCTCGAAAACTGTTGTGATCCCCTATACTTGTGGGTTATCACCAGGTCCGAAGACGGGATTTCTAAACCCGCCAGACTATCTGCGGCCACTAAGCTCAGTATGGGAGAGTCGGAGGAAGCAATATCGCCGGCAACCATTACAAAGCTGGACTCTTCCCCGGACACTGGCTCCGAACTCTCGGAGTCAGCATCGTGTGAGCTCGGCTGAGGAATCCCCTTCCCGCCGTATTCCATGGATTCTCTTCCCCTTGGCCAAAACTCGCCTTTAAGTGAGGCTCTAAACTTGATGCGATCCCTCATCATTATGAAGGAGCAACATCCGAACTACGCCCAGCCCGGACTAGGGGATGAGAACGGGGAATTTTACGTCCCACCCACCACCCACTTCATCGCCACCATCCAGGACTTAACTAACATGCTCGATTACGGCTCCGAAGACATCGACGGCATGGATGACGATGCCAGAGAAGAGCAGGCCCAAAAACTGTCATTTACCGGACGCTAGATGGCCACCTCTTCGTATGATGTGTACATGGTGGATACACCCAAGGAGGGTGACAGCGATAATGAGAAAAATCCAGTAGAGGATAAACCTCCCAAGATACAACCAAAACGCCGACGGCGCCGCTCTAAATCACGCCGCAGCAAACACAACAATATTGGCACGAGAGACAACAATACTTCGGACGATGCCGAAGACCAAGAAAACTCCGTCGAGCAAAACTCTGAACAAGACGATTGGGAGGATGGGCAAGTTAGCCCTGATGAACAGGCCGAAAATAAAGACTCAGAGGACAGTAATTATCTTCCACCCTCCAAGGATGAGGTGATCCTCGGAGACAAAGACTTTATCGTTCCTGAGGAACCTCTCAAGCAGGAGCGCTTTAAGTAATGGCTAGTAGCCACTGGAAGGAGCCTGAAAAAGAAACAGCAGCAGCTTCAAGCAGATCAAGATCTACTCAACGACAGATGGACTAATGTCCTGGCAGCGGAGGAATATGGCCTCGTGCACCCAGCCAAAAGTTACCTGAAGCGTAAACTACTACCTCAATTCAACGACGAGGCACTCGAGCCCGTACCAGCAGCGTGTAATGCGGCTGACCGACCACCACATGGCCGGGACAAAACGGTAACTCAAGCCGAACACCGGCCCATACCATCTCGCCACAAAGGTAGGGATACAATAGCTCAGGGATACACATATGACCTGCAGCAGGACCTGAAGAATAAAGCAGGTCGGCTAGATCGATCTACGGATCGTGGGGGCATGCCCCGACGCGCAACGACGGCTATCAAGCCGAACATGACAAAAATAATCACATCCGAGGCGAAAACCGCAGACGGACTCCATCCAAACTACATCGCGACCTGGCCCGATATAGAGGCGCCGCACACCCCCTTAGCTTCACTAATGAAGTAATGGAGCATGAATTCCCAGAAGGGTTCAAGCCTATGAATATAGAATCGTATGATGGGACAATAGATCCCGCGGTATGGGTTGAGGATTTTCTTCTCCATATTCATTTGGCCCGCGGTGATGATCTTCATGCCATCAAATACCTCCCACTAAAATTAAAGGGACCAGCCTGGCACTGGCTAAATAGCTTCCTAGAAAACTCTATTGGCAACTGGGAAGACCTGGAAAACGCCTTTCGCGAAAAATTCCAAGGTACATATGTCCGGCCTCCGGATGCCGACGACCTCAGCCACATCATCCAGCAGCCCAGAGAGTCGGCCAGGAAGCTCTAGACTAGGTTCTTAATTAAAAAGAACCAAATCATTGACTGTCCGAACGTCGAAGCCCTAGTGGCTTTTAAACATAGCGTCCGAGATGAATGGCTAGCCCGTCACCTCGTCCAAGAAAAACCAAAGTCTATGGCAGCTCTTACCGCAGTGATGACCCGCTTCTGCGTGGGAGAAGACGGTTGGCTGGCCCACCGAAACAATAGCACCGACGATCCTGGCACCTCTGAGTTTAGGGACGGCAATGGCAAGCCTCGACGCAATAAAAACAAGCGTCGAAACAATAATGTAGGAAACCAAAACACGGCGGTCAATGTCGGATTCAGTGGTTCCAAATCCGGTCAACGAAAGAAGCCATTCAAGGCAAACAAAGATAGCCCATCCAGTTTAGACAGGATACTAGATCGGCCCTATCAAATTCATGGCAGCCCTAACAAACCCACCAACCATACCAACAGAAATTGTTGGGTTTTCAAACAAGCAGGCAAGCTCAACGCCGAACACAAAGGGAAGGGGCCGCCTAGTGACAGCGAAGATGAGGAGACTGCCAGCCAAACACCGGGGGACAAAAGCAATTTCCCCCTGAAGTAAAAACAGTAAACATGATATCTGTGATGCATATCCCTACGAGGGAGCGCAAACGCGTACCGTGAGACGACTATGCCATAAAGTTGGTCGTACCAAAATTTAACCCATGGGCAGCCTGTCCGATCATTTTTTATCGCAATGACCACCCAACAGGTATCCGTCACAAAGGTTTGGGATCTTTGGTCCTCGACCCAATCATCGATGGATTCCATCTCACACGAGTCCTTCTGGACGGCGGCAATAGCCTTAATTTGCTCTATCAAGACACTGTTCGAAAAATGGGCATTGGTCCCTCAAGGATCAAGCCCACCACAACCGCCTTCAAAGGTGTAATACCTGGCGAAGAAGCTCACTATACGGGCTCAATCGCGCTGGAAGTTATCTTCGGTTCGCCAGACAACTCCTGAAGTGAAGCATTGATCTTCGATATTGTTCCGTTCTGCAGTGGATACCATGCACTGCTTGGGCGGACCGTGTTCGCCCGTTTCAATGCGGTCCCACACTACGCCTATCTAAAGCTTAAGATGCTCGGTCCACGTGGCATCATAACGATCAATGGAAACACGGAACACCCCCTCCGTTCCAAGGAGTATACCACGGCCATCACAACCGAAGTACAAAGCGGGCTCATTAAACCGCATAACTTATCGGCCATTAAGCCACCGGCCTCTACTCCACAAGACCGGTCAATATTTGAGCTAGACTAGAAGTTCTGCCTCCGTCGTTCGCCTCATATGCCCGCGAAGTTCACATTGTGCATGCATAAGTATGCACTTAAAATACCTTGGTCGTCGGCGAAGGCACAATGTGGACAGACCTACAGCACGGTTGGTCCTCCTACAACTTTTCTCCCTTATTTTAAAACTATTTCTTATATTTTGTTACGGATGAATCAAAACCTCCTCGTCCTATGGGCCGGAAAGGACTCTTTCGGAGCCCAGTTTCGTCCAGACAACCAAAGATTGCTCCCTTTAAGGAATCCTCTTCGCTAAGGCAAAGGCAACGTAGACGTGCGACAGGAAGTCCAAAATATTTTTTGTAGACCAAACATTCTATTTAAAACTTGGATATGGCCTTTTCCCCTCAACCTTCGACCCCTGGCATGTAAAATGACCTGGGTAGAGGTGTTACAATCTGTAAGATTGCGCTCGACGTATCAATCAGATTCTAGTGGACATAACCTGTCTTCAATATTTATTTTTTCCTTATAAAACTATATTTCACCTATTCGGTGGTTCCACATACACACCTCTGCACTAATCGCCAGGGGCTCGATACGGCAATATATTAAATTGCCAACAAGTCTGAACAGCTCTACAGCACACTTCGGCGTCATGAGTTTTGGCCTTATATGCATCAGCTCCGAATCATGTCTTTGGTCAATAGTTGGGTTGCCCGGCTCCTGTGCTTACTACCTTACGTTCCGCTCTATAGGCTAGGGTAGTAAAGGGAGAACTACTGTGATTTTTTTCCGGTTCACCTGGTTAAGCACCTCAGTAGAGAAAGCCGAAAACTGATTGTCATGATGCGGCGTGAGCTAGTCAACCACTCGGCGACTTATTCAAGTCTTTTGCGATTTCTTCCGTATAACACGAAGGACCGTTTTCCGGTCACCTATGTAGCGCAGCCGTATTCGGATAACTGCATACATACAAGGGGCTATATCGTAGACCCACCGTCAAACTCCTATGGCTAAGTGAAGGTGTTCAAGCCCTATAGTCTGATTGCCTAGTACGCCGCACTGACTCCTCCTTCACGGACCAAGACGTTGGGTCAAGTGTAGTCAGTTGCTATTCCGAACACCCCCGCATTATATGCGAGGGGGTTGAAGCCAACGACTGGAAAACCTTCAGATTATAAAAAACGGCCGCACAGGAGGATATGCCTTTCAGGCAAAAGGCATAAATATAACACAACCTTAATATATCATAATATTGTTATCACAATTCCGATACATTCACTCGAGCATAATATTCTTCGAGCAGTGACCCTCTATCAAGCGGGCGCCCTCTAGGACATCTTCAAAATAATGCTCCGGCGTGTGATGGTCCTTGCCTTCAGGTCGACTGTTTGCTACAACATCGGCGACCTTCATTTTCTCCCAGTACGTCTTGACGCGGGCAAAGGCCATCCGTGCACCTTCAATGCACGCCTACCATTTAACGGCATCGATACGCGGCAGCGCATCAACAATTCGCTGCAGCAAACCGAAATAACTGTTCGGAATTGGCTCAGTTGGCCGCAGCCGGACCACGACTTCCCTCATGACAGCTCCGGACATCTTGTGGAGCTCGGCCCACTAGGCCATTTGTTCGTTCAGCAACGACGGATGCATTGGCACGTTGAACTATGACCAGAAAAGCTTCTCCACTACACGTCTGTCTTGCGCTTGATAAAACTGCGCCGCATCGGCGGCACTCTTCGACAGGTCCAAGAATGAGTCTGGAGAACTCCACAATTGATTAAGCAGGGCATACTTTGGGTCGTCGAATTTAGTCTGTAATTGAAAGGGCTTACCAGCCGCTATCTCCCCAGCTTGCCGGATCTCCTCCTGAGCCGCTCTAGACTCGGACCGTGCCTCTCGCGCTTCCTGTAAATCCTTGTTGAGTTCGGCTGCCTAGGCTTTGTTATCCTTCTTAAGTGATTCGCATTGGCTTGCGGCATCCTTCAGCTCTCGCGCTATGGTAGATTCTCTCTTCGCACTAGCACCGAGCGGCTTGTTCGGCCATTAACTCAGCAGCTGCCTTCTTGACAACCGCATTGCTCACTCTGGCTTGCTCCTTGGCCCAGGCTAGTTCAGCCCGAAGGGTCTCAACCGCTGCAGCACCATCTGCAAATTATGCATATCCCAGTATATAATTTTCAGCTTCGTGCTCACATTAGTATACACGCATAAGCCAACGACCCCAAAACATACCTTGTGCCTCGTTGAGCTGCATATTGATAAGAGTAATGTCCTCATCCGCTGACTCAAGTTTCTGCTTTAAATATGCAACTTTCGCAGCAAGCGCAGTCGGCATTGATGTACTAGCCTGTTTTCAAATTCATCATGTCATTTCCTAAGCATATCTTTTTTGATCCTCTGATCGCCTCCCTGTGGAAGCCGACCAGAGTTTCAGGGGCTACTATCTATACACAGGCACATTTGGCATGCAAAGAGCAGTTAAGATATTACATTGCATACCTCAAAGCCTCTTAGCAGGCCCGTGAAGGCTTCATTCAATCCACTTCTTGCGGACATGATCCTCTCAACCACCATACCCATTAAGGTATGATGTTCCTCTGAGATGGACGCATTCTGCAACATGCCCATTAATGTATCTAGTGCCTCCGGACTCCTGGAAGCGGCTGCAGGAGTATGAACTCCCTTCGAAGGGATATGTTCACTCGACCCTAGAGTCATCTTCGGCTGTAAGCTGGATAGTCCAGGGCTTTTATTGTTGGTCCCCGTAGGGGCTGCACACCCCGGACCCTTGACGACCGAAGTATCGCCTTCGGGCGCTGCCTTCATTGCCCCCCGCGCCACTTGATGATCGGGGGAGACCCTCCAGGTGACACCTCGACGTCGTCCGCCCTAAGGGGCGAGAAAGCATGTGGAGGCGTCTCACTTTCCATCATCTCCGGAAGCAGGTCACCTGAGGAGGAGGACTATTGAGGAAGACTGCGGGTCGGACTGCAAACATATATTTAAGATATTACCCCTGTGATCTGGAAAGAATGGGGTATGTCTCGAATACCCTTGTTCACTTACGATTCGGTGAGAGGCTTGTCCTTACAGTGGAACTGTGCGGCAACGTCGTCTTCCGAACCCGAGCCGCCTGACAGGGACATTTTCCCTCTTTTGGGTGCCTCCACCTTCAAATCTTCAGAGGAGGTCCTTTTCTTCCCATGGGGAGAAGGGATATCAGCTTCTTCTTCCCCTTCGTCTTCAGAAGAGGGAGTTCTAGTCCCCCCGAACATAGAGTCTGGTGTATCTTTAGAGTGGGTGTCACCCCTGGCCTTTTTGCTCTCCTCTTTGTTGTCCTTCGCCGGCACTTGATATGGCGCCGGGGCCAGCATCCTTGTTAACACGGAATCGGCTGAGTCTTCGGGGAGTGGGGCCGAACACCTAATTCTTTCCGCTTTCTTTATCCATCCCTGGTCAAAAGACAGGTTTCTCAGTATATTGATACGGGATAATCAACTAAGCTGTGTTCAGGAGTTGAGCGCTTACCGGGGTATCCGGATGGTTGCAGTCGAGGCCGATGTCCTCAGTTGTATCTGGCCACCGCTTTCGGGTCCCGATAAATAACTTCCAAATCCCTCTGTGCGTTGTGTCAAAGAAGTGCTGATGGGTCCGTGGTCCTTTAGGATTGAACTCCCACATGCGGAGTGGCCGTCGCTGGCACGGTAGGACCCGACGGACTAGCATTACCTGGATCACGTTGATGAGGCTGGTGTCCTTTTCAAGGACACTTCAGATACGACTTTTTAGCATCTGCACTTCAGCAATTGTTCCCCAGTCCAGCCCCTTATTAATCCATGATGCGAGTTGTAATGGAGGGCCAGATCAGAACGCGGGTGTAGCTGCCCACTTGGTACCATAGGGTTCAGTGATGTAAGACCACTCCCGCTGCCATAGGTTGGAAGTTTCTCCGAAGGAGCCCTTTGGCCAAGGAGTACTAGCGAGCTTGCTCACCATAGCACTGCCACACTCCGCTTGCTCCCTGTCGACTACCTTTGGCTTCACATTAAAGGTCTTGAGCCATAGGCCGAAGTGTTTGGGAATACAGAGAAAGGCCTCGCACACGACAATGAATGCCGAGATGTGAAGAAAGGAGTACGGAGCTAGATCGTGAAAATCTAACCCGTAATAGAACATGAGGCCATGAACGAAGGGGTGGAGAGCGAACCCTAGCCCCCGGAGGAAGTGGGATATGAATATGACCCTCTCGCCGGATCTGGGTGTAGGAATAACCTGCCCTTTAGTTGGGAGCCTATGGAGGATTTCCGTGGGCAGGTACCTTGCCACCCGGAGCTTCGCAATATCCTCCTCTGTGATAGAGGAGGCCACCCACCGGCATTGAAGACAGGGTTCGGACATGACTGGGAGGCTTGGAGCGATTAAGTTGAAACCTGGGTGCTGGAGCTCGAGGTTGGAATAGTTGAGGAAGAGGTAGGTGTGGAGGAGAAGGACGGGCATCTGCCCCTTTATAAAGGCGATGAATATTGAACGCCTCCTCATGAGCCTTAAAACTTGCCTATTCCCTAGGAATCGTACCAACTGGGTGGTTGGATTACCTGCGCCCGTATTGATGAGAATCCCGTAATAAGGGGACACGATCTCTGCTTTGACAAGACGTGCCAATAAAACTACATCTTGAAACATGGAGCGGGAGGCTAAAAACGGTTCGAAATAAGGATGGGGCAGTGACGTGATGTCATGCTACAGAAAGTTGTTAGTGGATTGGACTCATAAAATATTATACTCTCTCTCTCTCTCTCTGTGTGTGTGTGTGTGTGTGGTACTCATTTTGCAGAGCCGGACATGTTTTTTGTGTTCGAAGGCCGTTTTGGAGTATTCGGAGGAGGAACCCTCCTTGCAATGCCGAAGACAATCTGCGCGCCAGACACATCGTCATTGAAGCCTGGTTCAGGGGCTACTGAGGGAGTCCTGGATTAAGGGGTCCTCTGGCGTCCGGCCTGTGTGACATGGGTCGGACTAATGGGCTATGAAGATGCAAGGCAGAAGACTTCTCCCCGTGTCCGGATGGGACTCTCCTTTTCGTGGAAGGCAAGCTAGGCGTCCGGATGTATTATTTCCTTTCTCTGTAACCGACTTTGTACAACCCTAGGCCCCTCCTGTGTCTATATAAACTGGAGCGTTTTAGTCCATAGGGACAATCATAATCATACAGGCTAGACTTCTAGGGTTTCGCTACAATGATCTCGTGGTAGATCAACTCTTCTAATCCTCATACTCATCAAGATCAATCAAGTAGGACGTAGGGTATTACCTCCATCAAGAGGGCATGAACATAGGTAAACACCATGTCCCTTGTCTCCTGTTACCATCGACCTTAGACGCACAGTTCGGGACCCCTTACCCGAGATCCGCCGATTTTGACACCGACACCCTCCAAGGCTAGTAGTTGAAGCCGAGTCCGAGCCATCCGTACCCGAGCCAATTCAACCACGCCGTCCTGCGCCTCACTGCTGCTGCTCCAACTTCGCCACCATCCACTGGACTGGAGTTGTTCCTACTACGTCGCCCTTCGCCGCCTCGGATCTGCTTCCCCTCCTCCGATATACGGCCACGACAACACAGTTAACAATTTGTCCATGGGTTCGTCCAAGCCTGCACCCTCCTCCAAAAATCGGTTTCCCCGGAAAAAATAAGAAGATCGGCGCGACATGTGGAGGTGACCACACTAGCAACCAGAAATGGTACTCCTCTTCCCTTATTCGTGCAAATCTTACGTGTCTTCTTGCACGGTGTTCATTCCACAGAAGACACTAGTTAACCGCTTCTTCTTGATACTAGATGTTCCTAGTTACTCGCGATGCACAAGGTTTTTCCTCATATACTATTTCACCTTAGCTAGAGGTCTGTCGCCCCCCTGGATTTCAATTCCTGGCCAGTTGATTCCCAATTAACGGAAGCATTCCCCGGCGTAACAGGCGCTAGTCCGCCTATTACGCCGGGGAAGCGGCGCCTCGGTGTTTATCTTAGGGGCGTGTGGGGCCTAGAGCTGCTAGCGCCCGATCTGGAGGTCGGCCGGGATAAAGGGATGGCCTGGGGGCACTGCTAAGCACGGCGGTGGTGTGAGGTCGAGGGGAGGGCGGGGCGGCGGAGGTAGGGGTCTGGGCCGGTGGTCGCTGGCGGTTCGAGAAAGATCGTCAACAGTGACTGGCGGGAGGTAGTCGAAGGCCATCTGCCCATTCCTTATAGATCGGACGGTTCATAAAAAATCGACTGACCTATTTATTTTCAGTCGATTGTTATATTGATAGGACCACATGTGTTGGTGTGCTGGAGGAGTACCTGCATTTCCTGTGCTCATATATTACAAAATCATACGGAGTAGAATCTAATTTTGTTTGCCATGCAATGTTGTAGAGCTATCATATGTTTCCTATCATTTATTTTTCAGCCACCAGCTATCTGCTACTTTTACAGTGCACTAGTTCTGCACACACTTCATCCATACTCTCACTATTGTGTTTTTATGCAAGGTATTTCAGACTTTGCTACTATGAGAGAAGCAAAAAAGAAAAGAGAGAAGTCTCTCCAGCGTCATACGCGGATAGGCCAGACACATTTCAACCTTATTATAGGTGCAGTGTCAGCAGATGGAGACGGTAAACGTAGCTCTGGAGTTCATGACCTCGCTCCCAATGAACCACCATCCCAGGTGCTTACTTTAACTTCACGGTGTCATATGTGGTTGCATGTTGCATATGGTGTCTAGCTTGTATTCGAAAGGCCGAAGTCGGTCTTTATTAAGGTAAGGAAAGATATTTTTTACATGAACCACCATCCCGGGAGCACCAGAAGTCAAATAGCTAGTCAGGGCACTGGCCGAGCCAGTGACAAGCCCAGCACAGACAGGCATCACCTGGAAGCCAACTAAAAAGCCACGATGGTGGCGAAGCAGCCTGCCTCCCACCAGGCTCTCAGGTCCTAGATGATCATGCTCACCACTCCAGCCGGATGTCTAGCTTGTATTCCTTCCAATTTGGTTAAATTGCATCTACTTAGCTTACACACTATACCTTTGAATATGACATGCCTTCCTGTTTTTGGTACATACTAGTACATCTGTCTATTAACCATGTTCTTCCATCAAACTAATGTTCTTGTGTATCCCTCATCAATCACTTATGATGAGGCAGTCAGGCAAGTGGACTACTGTGAGAAAATATCCTCATTTAAAGATTGCAGTGTTAGCCTCCCCACATGATTCTCAAGAAACAGCAACGCTAGATGAAGATAGTGAATGTAGCTCTATAGTTGATTACCGCATTTGCCCTACACTAGCATCACAGGTGCTTGCTCTAACTTGGCAGCGTGATATGTGGTTGCATGTTGCATATGGTGTCTAGATTGTAATTCTTCCAATCTGGTTAAATTGCATGTGCTATTCTGCTTAGTTTATACATTATACCTATTAATGTGACATGCCTTCCTGTTTTTAGTACATAGTACATCTTTCTATTAAGCATGTCCTTACATAAAACTATTGTTTTTTTGTATCCCGCATAAATCAATATGACAAGACACCTTTAGTATATGCAGTGTGATATTAGTTGCATCTTTCATATGATTTATAGCATGCGCTGCTTCTAATTTGTTGAAATGCCATTTATGATGGGACGCTTTTAACTTGGCAGAGTCATATTGGTTGCATCTTTCATGTGGTATCTAGCTTGCATTCCTTCTTATTTGTTGAAATGGTTTCTGCTTAGTTTACACAAACAGTTGTGAGTATGCCATGCCGTCCTGTTTTTCGTATGATTCCATCCTGGAATCATGTATTTGCCTTACATCAAAGTAGTGATTGTCAGCATCATGCACGAATGAGTTCTGAAGAGTGAATTTTATTGCTTTTTCTTGTCGGTTTTACTTGACAATTCAAAATCAATAAAGCGGAAGGAAGTTAGAAAGGCAGCGGATGATGGTGCTCCTTCCAAACGGAGGGCCTCTACAGATTCTACTCCTCCATCCCCCCAAGATGATTTCCAAGACAACACATGCATAGACACTCAACGTAGCTGTGTTGATGGTGTCTCCCCTAGTGCACCATCACAGGTGCTCCCTCTAACTTGGCACTGTTATATGTGGTTGCATGTTATGTATGATGTCTAGCTTGTATGGCTTCTAATTTTGTTGAATTTCATCTACTTACTTTACACATTATACTTGTGAATAAGACATTTGTTTCTGTTTATAGAACATACAATATCTGTCTATCACACCATGTTCTTACATGAAAGTACTACTGTTGTGTAACCTGCAACAATCACTTATCATAAGACACGTTTGACTTGGGAGTGTGATATAGGTTACATCTCGCATTCTTTTCTAGCTTGCACTACTTCTAATTTGTTGAAATCGCGCTTCTGATGAGACAGTTTTAACTTGGTAGAGTGATGTTCGTTGCATCTTTCATATGGTGTCTAGCTTTCATTGCCTCTAATTTGTTGAAATGCCTTCTCCTTAGTTTACACATCATAAGCTATGAATATGCAATGCTGTGAATATGCAATGGCACTAATGATGAGAGACCTTTAACTTGGTAGTGTGATGTTGTTTGCATCTTGCATATGATTTATTTCTTGTATTGCTTCACATTTGTTTAAACGGCATTTATGATGAGACACTTTTAACTTGGCAGAGCGATATTTGTAGCATATTTCATATGGTGTCTACCTTCCATTGCATTGCTTCTAATTTAGTGAAATGTCTTCTGCTTAGTTTACACATCATAGTTCTGGTTATCTCATGTCGTCCTGTTTTTCATACATATTACATCCTCCTATCATGTGGTTGTCTAACATAAAAGTTCAGTTCGTCTGTATCATGCATCAATTTGTTCTAAAGAACTAAATTGTTATTCATTTTTATTGTCGGCTTGACTTACCATGGCATAGAGAAAGAGGAAGCAAGACAGAACGACAGGGAAAGGGAAGCGGAAGAATCCTATAGATTCTGCTGGTACTGATGGTGCAATAGAAGGTCAAAGTCCAGTGGAAAATTGTACCGACATGGTATCCCATGCTACACGATATGTAGAACAAGCCAAACAGAAACAAATAGCTGCCACCAAACAAGCAGACAACCCTAGTTGTTGCCAAGCTCCCTTGCCACCTGACACTACTTCTGAAGCACTCTTGACACAAGATGAGTTGGCAAGATCAGATGAAATTTGTGAGCTTCAACAGCAAGAAGGTAGTTGCTGGAGCCAAGTTACAGTTGCATGCTTCTTTATATGTAGCCTCACAGTTTTATGTACACTAACACTTCCTATGTTTGTTGTTGGACTAGCACCTAGGCGCAAGAGGAAACAAACATGAGGGATAATGCTCGATAGGTTAACTAAATCTAGAGGAGGAAGAATGGAGATCCGTTTTGAGGCAGGTTTAAAAAGGCCACGTGATGCTACAGAGTCAACCAAGTTAGTATCAGAGGCAGCGGTTGCTGTTAGGTGTCATGTACGTATCCTGCCAACAAGGATTTAGTACAGGAATGACAAAGACGAAACCTAGTTCAACACCTTCCTCAGCCATTTATCTGTAAGTATGGTTATGTATGGAAGCTAGTAATATCGTCTTGCTCTAACCAATACTTTCTAGGTTGCTGATAATGAGACTCCCATAATTTTCAACAAATGAGGTTCAAGTTGGATAGCCAAGATGATGCAACCAGAAAATCTTGCACCCATGTTTTCAAGTCTTCTCTGCAACAGTATCGGTATAACTTGAGGAAAACTCACTTTGAAGGCAAGGCTAACAGTGAACTTGCCCAAACATCTCAAGTGGAAAATATATCGGATGAAGACTGGAGAGGCCTCATTAAACACTGGTCCGATCCAAAGTATTAGGTACACTATATATATGTGATCAGATCACATATTCAATTCCTATTTACGCATGTGCCACACAAATCTATCTTCTTGTAGGTGAAATTTTCAAAGAACAAGGCCAACCGTACGAAAGCGAAATTCCAACAAACGACATGATCTCGTAGCTATATTGCACACTGCGAGGCTCTTTTAATTAGCTGTTGTTTCACTCTTTTCGCTGTACCATATTATCAAATCTACATAGACTTGTTCCAAATGCAGAGGAAAGCCCGCAAGGACCAAAAAGTACCTGAACCAAATGTTGTGGAAATCTTCAAGGACTGTCACACCAGCAAGACGAAGGGCATGACTACACCAGTCAAAGCCGCTATTGTAAGTCCTTAATCCTCCTGCCTTTTAACTACTACTTACTCTGACTCGTGCCTTGAACTATATGGTTTGTAGCCAATGTCTATTACTCTTTTCAGTTTTATACACAATTGTCTTAGCGTATCATTGCACCTTACAAGGTTTAAAAGAAAGGAGTGATGTTTCTTTGATCTTGACCTGTAATCTAGTTCCATGCTGGACTTTCTCACATAACGTTACAATTGCATGTTTGTCTGTTCTCAGTTGTTTTGTGATATGAATGATGTCATATTATGCTTACCGTATTATAAACTGTGTCTCTTTATCCTTAGCTGTCAATACAATGTGAAGAAATAGACAATACATTAGCCATGGTACATGGTCATAGATTTGGAACCTGGTTTTATTATGTACTTTGCAGTAAAATACAACTAATATTTTACATGGGTTCACCAGAATAAGTTCTGTATATAGACAAAAGCTATTTTGTTTGCTTTTGCTGCCTCCTTGTTATCTTCTGTTCTGGTACTAATGTAAAAAACTCAACTTTTCAGCAAGCTATGGAAAAATGGTGGAACCGCCACCTTCTGAAGGTGGCGAGGCAACTATAACCGCAATGTCAGCTCTTCCTGCAGTGGGTCAGTACCTGTCCACTAACAGTGCCAAAAGCATGTTCCTGCGTAATAGTTGGTTGGTTGTTAAGGCAATCTCATCCAAACTACCTCATGATCAAGATATGCAAGCTCAAAACAATGTTATATCTGCACTCCAGACACAAGTTCGTTCCCTAACAGAGACCCTTTGTGAAACAAGGACAAACATTGTTCGATGTCGTCAAGATATGCATGATTTCGAAACTAGACTATCAGACATTTGCTATGTTATTTAGGAGCCTAGGAGAAATGAAAGCAAAGGTTATGGTGCTCCATCGGACAATACAACATGAAAACGTAATAGTCAGGTCAAATGAACTGAGCTTCTGAACTTTTGGTGGTGCATTTATCTGCCAGACTGTTAACTTTTATGCCAGCCTTCCTTTTGTTTTATAGTTGTAATTTGTTTTGTTGCGATACAAAATTTGTTCCTAACGTGTAGCCACCGGCTGAAGAAAATAGGAAGCCATTTTTGTATAGTGTAGGGTGTTCCCTATATTTGCACTGGTGGCGATCTTTGATGCCCAGTGGATGTAATCTATGCAATCTCCTTAATAGCCTACCAATAGTTTCGGGCTTATTTATTTCCTAGTCTTCGTTTTCCATGGTTTGCTAGTGGCCCCAACAACCATGGGCCATATACGGACCGTGGTAACCATGACCCTGCTACGGGACGTAGGATCCATGGGCCTCCTACGAGTCGTCTTTAAATGGTCCTCCAACACGGCCGTAGAATCGGTGGGCCTCGGGTCGTCAGATAAATGGGTCTACATGGGCCGTAAACGAGCGTAATTGGTATCGGCCCAGCACGGTAACAGGCTGGAGGACAGCAAAGGCTTAATTTTGTCGCAGGCATAACGGGTCGTTAATGGGCTAGAATATAGGATGGGCTGGAAACGGTGCAACGGGTTAACAAGCCAGGAACGGGCCGATTCTTGCCATGGGCCGAATTTGGCCCATTAGGGGAACAAGCGAGTAATGGGCCAGAAGTAATCGAGGGCCGGAAAGGAGCCCAAGAACGTATGGGCCGTCAGTAGGCCGAAAGCTAACACGGGATGGAAACGGCCCATGTGAATCATGGGCCGTTAATGGGTACAAAGAAATTTACTGTACATTCTGGGCTATTGTCACCATGGGCCTTTAAAGGGCCTAAAGATACGAAGGCCTCATGTGGGCCTAAAGATGTCGTGGGCCATACATGGGCCGAAAGTGAAATGGGTCGGTGTTATATTCGATGGCCCACATAACGTTGTTGGGCCGATTTCGTGTAGGACCTAACGGGCCATGAGTTACCGGGCCGTAAAATGGGCTATTTGCGAAGAGACCGTTAACAGGCTTTTCATGGGCCAGCCCGCTAACTTTTGACCAAGTCAAACGGGCCGACCTTTGTAAGCTAAATGGGTCGGTGGTGGGCCGTCGCATGTGTCGACATATCATAGGCGCCTATCTGACCCACTAACGAGCTGACACGTGTTTCCTCCGGCCAATCAGAATTTTACACGTGGAAATTTCCCATTGGTCCGGGCTGTTAACGGGTTATCGGATCCAAAACCGGACCCGGTAGCTTAACGGCGACCCATTACGGTGGATGCCACATGTCGGTCACCCTTGACGAAAGCACTTCTATGACGCGTGATTTATCATCATGGAAGTGGACACTTCCGTGATGATAATTTTGGTAAAGTCATGGAACACTTCTATGACAGCACAGGTATGACTATCTTGTTTCTGTCATAAAATTGTCATGGATGTACATGCATGACAGAAAATGTGACCTACTGTGACAAACACGTATCATCTTGGAAGTGTCTTTTTTTGTAGTGCTACACATTCAATTCTAAGAGTATAGCAGCGGAATGTAAATCATTGCATATGAAGGTAGAGGGAGGAGTTTGGAGGGAGCAAACACAATGTAGAGACGGAGATTTTTGGCATGGTTCCGGTAGGTGGTTCTATCGTACATCCACGTTGATGGGGACTTCAACAAACGAAGGGTAACGGTTGCGCGAGTCCACGGAGGGCTCCACCCACGAAGGGTCCATGAAGAAGCAACCTTGTCTATCCCACCATGGCCATCGCCCACGAAGGACTTGCCTCAGTTGGGTTCGTCATGAAGTAGGCGATCTCCTTGCCCTTACAAACTCCTTGGTTCAACTCCACAATCTTGACGGAGGCTCCCAAGTGACACCTAACCAATCTAGGAGACACCACTCTCCAAAAGGTAATAGATGGTGTGTTGATGATGAACTCCTTGCTCTTGTGCTTCAAATGATAGTCTCCCCAACACTCAACTCTCTCTCTCTCTCTTAGATTTGGCTATGGTGGAAAGATGATTTGAGTGGAAAGCAACTTGGGGAAGGCTAGAGATCAAGATTCTTGTGGTTGGATTGGAATGTCTTGGTCTCAACACATGAGTAGGTGGTTTTCTCTCAGAAAATGAATGATGGAAGTGTAGGCACGTTCTGATGGCTCTCCCTCAAATGGAGAGGGGGTGGAGGGGTATTTATAGCCTCCACACAAAATCTAACAGTTACACACAAAAGAGCCAACTCAGTGAGACGGAATGGTGAAACTCGGTGAGACCGATTCAGTCCAGAATGTGAACATTAGGATTTTGGTGGGATCGACATGATCAACTCGGTGGGACCGATGCACTAGGGTTAGGGCAGAACTTGATCTCGGTTTGACCGATTACTTCAACTCGGTGAGACCGATCTCGGTAATAAGCAAACGAAGAGTTGGTCAGGCAAACTCGGTGGGACTGATCACTCATTTCGGTGAGACCGAAACATTACGAAAAGGAAACAGAGAGTTTGCATTGCCAACTTGGTGGGACCGATCGCTCATTTTGGTTAGACCAAAATGTTACGAAGGGAAATGGAGAGTTTGCAATCCCATCTTGGTGAGATCGAGATCCCTATCGGTGAGACCGAACTGATTAGGCTTTTTGGCAATGGCTATGTCGAGAGAACTCGGTGGCGCCGGATAGATCAAATCGGTGGGGCCGAGTTTGACTTTAGTGTGCAAATGAGAAAGTGGTTGAGGGCTTTTGGAGCATATCACTAAGCATTTTGAGCAAGCAAGCCATTAAGCAACATCTCATCCCCTTTTAATAGTATTGGCTTTTCCTATGGAGTTAATGTGATCTTGGGTCACTAAAATGAAAATGTAGAGTCTTGAGCTTTTGCCAATATGTGTCCTTAGCATTTTGAGGGGTCCACATCTCTAGTCCACGCCATACCAATCATTGAACTTTCTGAAACATTAATCTTGAATGGATATTAGTTAAATGAGCTATATGTTGTTATGAATTACCAAAACCACCCGGGGATTAGTTGTACTTTCACATACTGACAGACAAAGGGAATTATGTATGTTGTCATAAAGGTTCAACCGATAAAAGATCTTCGTGGAATATGTAGGAATCAATATGGGCATCTCCATGGATATATCTTGCATGGGCGTAGATTTTTTTTTGTTTTCCATGCAACATTCCCCAACATCCAAGTATATTAGGAAGAGCCCTAACATCTTTGCCTCCAGCCCCCAAAATACCTCCAAGTTCTGGCAAGGGGTTATGTGGGCTGCTAGAGCTATAAAATTTGGGTATAGATGGAAGATAGGTGATGGGAAAAAAATTAGATTGTGGGAAGATATATAGTTTCGCACGTCCCCCTTGTCAGTTCAGTTCTGGCCCCTGTACACTATCTGCCATCAGCAAGGGGTGGCTGTAGCTGATATCTGGGATGACACAAACATAAAGATGACCTTTAGGAGAACTTTCTCAGATGCCATGATGGAGAACTGGTACTGCTTAGAATAGATTATCAGAAGCACAGTTCTAACTGATGAAGACGATTCTCCGATCTGGCAAGATGAGAGTAAAGGAATCTACTCTACCAGTTCACTTTATAATGTTATTAATTTTTAGAGGTGTGCAACCTCTATATATTCCTTCTGTGTGGTCTATAGTTGTTCCACCTAGAGTGCAAGTTTTTTGTGGCTTTTATCTCATAATAATTTGATGACTAAAGATAATCTTTTAAAGAGAGGTATTGTGAAACCACCAGATTGTGTGTTTTGCAACAAACATGAAACTGTAGACCATTTAATTTTTGATTGTGTGGTTGCTAAACAAATCTGATCTGATATCTCTAGTATTTTCTCCTGTGAATTAGGCACTAATTACTAGTCAATTGCTAGATTCTACGGTGCCTTTTGAGAGTTCTTCTGGAACCAAGGAATTTTTCTTGGTTGTTCTTTCTCTTCGGCCTCCTTTCCTCTTTCTGAAGAGGCTGTAGGAGTGGTTTTGCAATGTTATATTGGAGGTATGACCACAGGTTTCAACGTCAAGCAATTGGGTGATCGATCGTTTCGGTTTTCAGTGGCTTCCAATCGTGTTGGTCATTTCATCTATGGTTTGAAGGTGTAGGATCGAAAGTATGTCTAGAGGGGGGTGATTAGACTACTTGACCAATTAAAAATCTATCCTTTTCCCAATTTTAGTCTTTGGCAGATTTTCGCTATCTTAGCACAAGTCAAGCAATCTTAGCACAATTCAAGCAAGCATGCAAAGAGTCTATGAGCAGCGGAAAGTAAAGCATGCAACTTGCAAGAATGTAAAGGGAAGGGTTTGGAGAATTCAAACGCAATTGGAGACACGAATGTTTTTGTCATGGTTCCGATAGATGGTGCTATCGTACATCCACGTTGATGGAGACTTCAACCCACGGAGGGTAACGGTTGCGCGAGTCCACGGAGGGCTCCACCCACGAAGGTTACACGAAGAAGCAACCTTGTCTATCCCATCATGGCCATCGCCCACGAAGGACTTGCCTCACTAGCGGTAGATCTTCACGAAGTAGGCGATCTCCTTGCCCTTACAAACTCCTTGGTTCAACTCCACAATCTTTGTCGGAGGGCTCCCAAGTGACACCTAGCCAATCTAGGAGACACCACTCTCCAAGAAGTAACAAATGGTGTGTTGATGATGAACTCCTTGCTCTTGTGCTTCAAATGATAGTCTCCCCAACACTCAACTCTCTCTCACAGGATATGAATTTGGTGGTGATGAAACATGTACCTAGGGTAGGGGCACGGACCCGTCCAAAGAGCCCTACCCAAGGACATCCCTAGAAGAAGTCACCTTTCAATCGACTTGAAGGTATCTCACTCGACGGGTTCAAGACACTCGACCAAGAAGCTACCACTCGACCATGAAGCTAGCCACTCGACCGCCAGGAGATCTGAAGTCACTCCGCAGGCAAACGGTCGGCTATTAAGTAGTCTTTATGGTCATTGTAGCACTCTATTAGGGGCGTTACCAGTAACGCCCAACCTTAAATGTACCTTAAACCCTGCATTACTGAGGGCAGGAGAGGGCCAGCGAACTCTATATAAGCCACCACCCTCCTTAGTATGAAGGGTTCGCACCCCTGTTATTCACACGCCAGTAATCCAGTCGACCGCCTCCGGGCACCGAGACGTAGGGCTGTTACTTCCTCCGCGAAGGGCCTGAACTCGTACATCTTGGTGTGTTTACAACTTCCCAATAGCTGAGATCTAGCCTCTCCATACATACCCCCCTACATCACTGTCAGAGTTAGAACCACGACAGTTGGCGCCCACCGTGGGGCAGGAATCTTAGCGCCTGATTAGAGAAGTTGCGATTTTTCCGATCCCTTTGATCATGGTTTCGTGCGGAGTTTTGGTGGAGGGCCGCGAGATCCGCCTCGGCGCGCTCACGTTCATCGCCGACGACTCCGCCTGGCTTCAGGAGGCGCCACTCGACATCGACGCGCTCCCCGTCCGCGGTGCGACGCATTTCCGCGCATGCGTTCGTGGCGTCCTCCTGCGGCAGCCGTCGACCCAGTATCGGTCGGCCCCCGTATCGTCTCCCCGCTCTATCTCCCACCGGCGCAAGCGCTCCGGTCGGTCGGGACTGCAGAGGTGGGTGAGGCACGCCGTGGCTCGCCAGTCGGCCGCCCCGCAAGTCGCGACAATCGAGCCCGACGAATCCCTCTGCGGCCTGTTCGACCTGTCGACTGGCTCCGCGGAGACCGCATCCGAGTGCGACAGCAGCGACCCCGCGGCTGAGATCCTGGCGGTCGATGGAACACACAGTCCTCCCGGTTTCCCTCGCGCTGATGGAGGCGCGGGTGGGGGCGACCCGTCGCATCCCCACGATGAGTATCTCCCCGAACCTCTCACGTCATCACAGCGAGAGGAGCTTCGCCGCCGGAACACGGACGCCCTCCGCACCCCTATCGTCAGAGAGTCCCCCGAGGCCCGGGCCTTGGAGGACGCGCGCTTGGCTAATTTGGCCGAGCGCACTCGACTGGAGAATCTCCAGCGAGCACTCGACGAGCAAGCGCGTCAGCGGGCTCCCGAGTCTAGTCGACGCCAGCTCTTCCCGCCGATGCAGGTATACCGAACACCAGTTCAGAATTTGGCCGCCGCGGCCCGTATAGCAGAATCGATTTAGCCCTCCCAGTCGGAGGCTGGCAGGGGCTTGTTACAGATCAGAGCGTTGCTCCGGGCGGCGGGAAACCAGAATTCCGCTGTTTCTCAGTCACGGAATAGGATCCACAGTCGATCCGTTGCAACAGATATAGTCCAGTCGGCTCACAGCCCGTGGTCGCCCCCGAGGCGTGAGGGACGTGGCGACCGGCATGATCAGTACAGAAGGAATGAGTAGTATGATCACCGATCCGATCGTGATGATCGACGTCGAATGCCAACCCCTCCCCCGAGGAGTGGGTCATATGCGCCTCGACATCGAGATGACAGGCGCCCTGATAGCGTTGGGCAGAGGATTCCCGTCGACCCCAGGGACCCAGGCTTTGACGCGAGATCTGTCCTCGTTCAAGGCTTGGTTGACAGGAACAGGGCTCATCGGGAAGGCCAGAACAGAGATGCGCCCACCAGCAGCAGAATACGTGTTTCAGGGCCAGAGTGTTTCAGTCGAGCCATCAGGGCCGCGGTGATTCCTCCCAACTTTCGGTTGGCGACTGGAGTTAGCAAGTTCACCGGTGAGTCTAAGCCTGACACTTGGCTCGAATATTACCGAGTGGCTGTACAGATTGGCGGTGGCAATGATGAGGTGGCTATGAAGCATTTGCCTCTCCTGTTAGAGGGCTCGGCCAGAGCATGGCTGAATCAGTTAGCACCCAACAGCATCTACACTTGGGAGGATCTCTCTCGAGTGTTTGTCACAACCTTTGAGGGAACATGCAAGCGACCCGCAGGCCTTACAGAATTGCGGTCTTGCGTGCAGAAGCCGAGTGAAACTCTGAGGAATTACATCCAGAGGTGGATCACTTTGCATCACACAGTTGAGAACGTACCGGATCACCAAGCAGTTTGTGCCTTTAAAGAGGGCGTCAAGAACGGAGAGTTGAACCTGAAGTTCGGTTGGACCGGAGAAATGTCCCTGAATCGGATGATGGAAATTGCCACCAAATACGCTAACGGAGAAGATGAAGATCGACTCCGGAGTGGCAAGCAGAAAGCAGTCGCCCAGGAAACCGGAGGCAATTCCAGTCAGAAGCAGAAGAGGAAGGCCGAGCCAGCCGCCCCTGGGGAGGCCCTGGCCGCAACCCAGGGAAATTTCAAGGGAAAACCCAAAGGCCCCTGGAAGCCCAAGAAAGTCAAGGATCAAGATGGAAATGATGTTTTGGATCTGCCATGTCACATCCACACCAAGAAAGATGAAGAGGGTAATTTCATTTACCCAAAGCATACCACTCGACAGTGCCAGCTCCTGATCTAGCAGTTTCAGGGCAAACAACCCAAAGATAAGGAAAAAGAGTCGGACAGAGTCGAGGACAAGGAAGATAGCGACGACGGATACCCCCAAATCAATTCCACCCTAATGATTTTTGCTGATGTCGAAAGCAAAAGTCGACTGAAAGTCATTAACCGTGAGGTGAATATGGTTGCTCCGGTGACACCCAGTTATCTGAAGTGGTCTCAGACTGCGATCACATTCGACCAGTCCGATCACCCTACGCACATTGCCACCCCTGGGAGGCAAGCTTTGGTGGTCGACCCAGTTGTCGAAGGCACTCGACTGACCAAAGTCCTGATGGATGGTGGCAGTGACCTGAACATATTGTATGCTGAAACATTGAAAGGGATGGGCATTCCGATGTCCAGGCTTAGTGCCAGCAACATGAGCTTCCATGGAGTCATTCCTGGAAAGAAAGCTGAGTCACTCGGCCAGATTGCTCTCGACGTGGTTTTCGGTGATTCAAAGAATTACCGCAGGGAAAAGTTGACATTTGAGGTTGTGGACTTCCAAAGTGCTTATCATGCTATTCTGGGCCGGCCAGCTTATGCACACTTCATGGCTCGACCATGCTATCTCAAGTTGAAGATGCCCGGCCCCAGAGGTGTGATCACCGTTACCGGCAATCGGAAGAAAGCAGAAGAGTGTTTTCAGAAAGGATCGAAGATTGCTGACGCTCAGATGGCAGTTGTTGAGCTACAAGAGTACCAGAAGACTGCTAATCCGAGTGAATTGCTACGAGCCAAGAAGCCTGCTTCAGAATCTGCTTTTCAGTCGTCCGGTGAAACTAAGCCAGCTCACATTCACCCGACCGACCCCGACGCTGCTCCGACTCACATCTCGATGACGCTCGACTCCAAATAGGAAGAAGCGCTCATCCAGTTCCTCCGTGAGAACTGGGACGTCTTCGCATGGAAGCCTTCTGACATGCCTGGAGTTCCCATGGGGCTAGCTGAGCACCGTCTACGAGTCAACCCGAAGTTCAAGCCTGTGAAAGAACATCTTCGACGGTCCGCCGTCCAGAAGAGGAAAGCTATTGGCGAGGAGGTGGCTCGGCTCTTAGCAGTGGAGTTCATCCGAGAGATTTACCACTCCGAGTGGCTCGCCAATGTTGTCATGGTCCCCAAAAAGGACAAGTCACTTCGCATGTGCATTGACTTTAAACACATCAATCGGGCCTGCCCGAAAGATCATTTCTCTCTCCCCCGCATCGACCAGGTAGTGGACTCGACCGCGGGGGGTGAGCGTTTGTCTTTTATAGATGCTTATTCAGGGTACCATCAGATCCGTCTGTATGGACCCGACGAGATCAAAACGGCTTCCATCACCCCATTTGGGTGCTTCTGTTATGTCACCATGCCCTTCGGCCTCAAGAATGCTGGAGCCACGTTCATGAGGATGATTCAGAAGTTTTTACTCACTCAGATCAGTCGGAACGTAGAAGCATACATGGATGATATTGTGGTTAAGTCACGGAAAGGTTCCGACCTACTGACTGACCTTGCTGAAACCTTTGCTAACCTCAGGGGATACGATATCAAGCTCAATCCATCAAAGTGCACATTCGGAGTTCCAGGTGGAAAGTTACTTGGTTTTCTCGTTTCCGAACGAGGAATCGATGCCAATCCCGAGAAAGTTGGCACCATACTCCGGATGAAGCGCCCTATGCGTGTACACGATGTCCAGAAACTTACAGGTTGCTTGGCTGCTCTAAGTCGATTCATTTCTCGTCTTGGTGAAAAGGCGTTGCCTCTTTACCGACTGATGAAGAAGTCTGACAAGTTCGAGTGGACTCCAGAAGCTGACGCAGCGTTTGTAGATCTCAAAGCTCTGCTCTCCACCCAGCTGGTGCTTGCTGCCCCAATCAGTAAAGAGCCTCTGCTGCTGTACATTGCGGCCACGGGACAAGTTGTTAGTACAGTACTCACGGTCGAGCGGGAAGAAGAAGGAAAGGCCTTCAGAGTTCAGCGCCCAGTATATTATGTGTCTGAAGTTTTGACCCCTTCGAAGCAAAGATATCCCCAGTACCAGAAGCTTGTATATGGGATCTACATGACCACGAAGAAGGTTGCACACTACTTCTCTGACCATTCCATTACAGTCGTCAGCGACGCTCCACTGTTAGAGATCTTGCACAACAGAGATGCAACTGGTCGAGTGGCTAAGTGGGCGATTGAACTCCTCCCCCTAGCTATCAAGTTTGAAGCAAAGAAGGCTATCAAGTCCCAAGCAATTGCAGATTTCATCGCCGAGTGGATTGAACGGCAACTCCTGACTCAAGTTCACTCGGAGCACTGGACCATGTTCTTCGATGGATCTAAGATGCTGAATGGTTCTGGTGCTGGGGTAGTATTGGTCTTCCCCCGAGGAGATAAGCTCAGATACGTTCTCCAGATTCACTTCGATTCCTCCAACAATGAAGCAGAATATGAAGCACTCTTGTACGGGATGCGCATGGATATTTCACTCGGCGTCCGGCGCCTCATGGTCTACGGCGACTCAGATTTGGTGGTTAATCAGGTGATGAAGGAGTGGGACGTCAGAAGCCCAGCTATGATTGGCTACTGCAACGCAGTAAGAAAGCTAGAAAAGAAATTCGAGGGGTTAGAGCTTCATCACATCCCCCGACTGAAAAATCAAGCAGCAGATGATCTGGCGAAGATAGGCTCCAAGAGAGAAGCCATTCCCAGCAATATGTTTTTGGAGCACATCCGCTCGCCGTCAGTCTAGGAGGATCCCTTCGCAGAAGAAGCCCCGCAACCGAAAAGTGCCACAGATCCGACTGAAGTCGAAATTCCTGCTGTGGTCGACCTAGTCATGGAGGTCTTGGCTATCACTCCTGACTGGACGGTACCATACATCGCGTATATCTTGAGGAAAGAACTCCCGGAGGACGAGGAAGAGGCTCGATAGATCGTCCGCCGATCCAAGGCATTCACAGTCATAAAGGGACAGTTGTATAGGGAAAGCGCGACTGGAATCGGTCAAAAATGCATAACACTAGAAGAGGGTCAGATGATCCTTAATGATATCCACTCAGGGACCTGTGGTCACCATGCGTCCTCTCGGACCATTGTGGCTAAAGCATATCGAGCAGGATTTTACTGGCCAAGAGCAAATGAGATGGCAAAAGAGATAGTCGACAAGTGTGGAGGTTGCCAGTTCTACTCCAACATGTCACACAAGCCTGCATCAGCCCTGAAGACCATTCCACTCGTCTGGCCCTTTGCTGTCTGGGGACTAGACATGGTCGGTCCACTAAGAACAGGCAGGAGCGGATTCACGCATGTGCTTGTGGCAGTCGACAAGTTCACCAAATGGATTGAAGCCAAGCCTATCAAGAATCTTGATGCTTGCACTACTATCAGTTTCGTCAGAGGGCTGACGTTCAGATATGGGGTCCCGCATAGCATCATCACCGACAATGGGTCAAACTTCGATTCAGACAAGTTCAGAGCTTTTTGCGCCTCTCAAGGCACGCGAGTCGACTACGCGTCGGTCGCGCATCCTCAGTCGAATGGACAAGCTGAAAGAGCAAATGGTCTGATTCTCAAAGGATTGAAGCCTCGATTGATGCTGATCTCAAGCACGCAGGAGGCGCTTGGGTCGACGAACTTCCGTTGGTTTTGTGGGGGCTGAGGACCACCCCGAACCGATCGACCGGAGGAACGCCATTTTTTCTGGTTTACGGAGCCGAAGCCGTCCTGCCGAGTGATCTACTTCACAACGCCCCCAGAGTCGAGCTTTATAACGAAGACGAAGCAGAGCAAGCCCGGCAAGACGCAGTCGACCTCCTAGAGGAGGAGAGGGAAATGGCTATGATCAGATCAACCATCTATCAGCAAGACTTGCGTCGATTCCATGCCAGAAATGTGAAGAGCCGAGCCTTCCAGGAAGGAGATTTGGTCCTCCGAGTGGATCAACAGAAACCACACAAACCTGCTCCTACTTGGGAAGGCCCCTTCATCGTCACCAGAGTCCTCCACAATGGAGCATATCACCTCTACAATGTTGATCACCAGATCGACGAGCCACGAGCTTGGAATGCGGAACTACTCCGCCCCTTTTACACTTGAGTTCTCCCTTGGACGAGATGTAATAAGAAAAAATTTCTGCAGTTCATTTTTACCAAAGACAAGAGCGTCCCAATAATTGCTGTCACTCTTGCTTGCATACGAAATCCCCCAGTGGTGACTTAGCTGCGAATCCGTTTCGCCTAAGTTTGAAAAATCCTACCGAGTGGAGAGAAATCCTCCCACTCGGGGGCTTAGCTGCAGTCCAGTACTCGCCTAAGTTCTCTCACTTAGAGGCTTAGCTGCAGTCAGGCACTCGCCTAAGTTTGAAAAAATCCTACCGAGTGGAGAGCAATCCTCCCACTCGGGGGCTTAGCTGCAGTCCAGTACTCGCCTAAGTTCTCTCACTCGGGGGCTTAGCTGCAGCCCAGCGCTCGCCTAAGTATTTAAAAATCCTACCAAGTGGAGAGCAAACCTCCCACTCGGGGGCTTAGCTGTAGCCCAGCGCTCGCCTAAGTGTTTAAAAATCCTACCGAGTGGAGAGCAAACCTCCCACTCGGGGGCTTAGCTGCAGCCCAACGCTCGCCTAAGTGTTTAAAAATCCTATTGAGTGGAGAGCAAACCTCCCACTCGGAGGCTTAGCTGCAGCCCAGTGCTCGCCTAAGTGTTTAAAAATCCTACCGAGTGGAGAGCAAACCTCCCACTCGGGGGCTTAGCTGGAGCCCAGCGCTCGCCTAAGTGTTTAAAAATCCTACCGAGTGGGGAGCAAACCTCCCACTCGGAGGCTTAGCTGCAGCCCAGTGCTCGCCTAAGTGTTTAAAAATCCTACCAAGTGGAGAGCAAACCTCCCACTCGGGGGCTTAGCTGCAGCCCAGCGCTCGCCTAAGTGTTTAAAAATCCTACCGAGTGGAGAGCAAACCTCTCACTCGGAGGCTTAGCTGCAGCCCAGTGCTCGCCTAAGTACAAGACACAACCCAATCCGCGAGTCGACTGCTACCTTCCCCTTCGGAGCTGCGCCGCAAATACAAGGTTATTCCGAGTGAAGATCAAGATCCACTCGACGAATCAAACCATGAAGATATTCAACGAGAAATCAAGATCAGATAAAGCCTAAAAGGTCCCAGACCTCAGATCAAAGTACTCAAGCCCTCGGCTCGGCGGAGTTTAACGGTTACAAATCCACTCGACATTCCGAGGCAAATTTAAAGTGAAGCATAAAAGTTTTTTCATTCCTCAGGAGGAGGACTGGAAGGGGCGTCGAACTCGTCCAAGTCGATCCCGTCTGCAATACGAGTGGCAGCAGCAATAAAAGTCTCCATGAAGTCCTGAAAGTTGCGCTTCCTGGTATTGGCAACTTGGATGACGGCCAGCTTTTCTTCTCGCGGCTCCTTGCAATGGACGCGGACCAGAGACAGAGCGACATTAGCACCACATCTAGCAGAAGATTTCTTCCATTCCGCCACTCGACCCGGGACTTCATTCATTCAGACCATCAGGGACTCGAGGTCGTTCTGAAGCGTCGTTCCGGGCCAGAGTGATGTGTCGATCCGCGACATCGCAACCTTCAGCCGAGCAAGATAATCAACAACGCTGGTAACACGAGACTCCAGTCGGAGCACGTTCATAGCAGCCTCGTCCTTCACAAGAGAATTGGCGGGATCCAAGCCTGGCTCCACTCGACTGGTTTCCTCTTTGAAGCTCTGGCAGAATTCTGCAAACACGATTCAAGAATAAGACAGTGGTCGTACGCGGGCTCGGCAACTACAAGACAGCCGGGTTGGAATAATTACCTTCGAGCATGACGAACAGCTTCTTGGCGAGTCCACCGAGATAAGCCTCCAGATCTTTTACCTTCCCCGCCAGCTCACCCGCCTTGTCATGTAGAGCCATCTTTTCTTTCTTCAGTCGACTGGCATCTCGATTAGCTGTCTCGAGAGCAGTTTTCAGTCTGGAGTTCTCCTGTTCAAGAGTTCCGACCGAAGCCAGCTTCTCTTCTGCGAGCTTCGTTTTGCTCGAGGCCTCCTTCTGTGCCTCTGCAAGGTCTTGATCCTTCTTCTTCAAAGCTTCCTCCAGTTTATCTGCGACGCGTTGAGTGGAACCAACATCAAGAATGGACAAGAAAGAAAAGCCACACGTTAAGAATGGAGAACCTCACCAGCCATACCTTTTGCTTCTTCTTGCGCCTTCTTCAAATTCTCCTGAGCAAGCTTCAAGTTAAGGTTGAGCTGGATCTGCTGATTCTCCAACTCAGTATAGCGAGCTACAAGTTCGCAAGATTTCTGTAAAAAGAAAAATCAGTCGACAGACGTCCAAGATAAGTGGCTTCCGAGTAACTAAGAGACAATGATGACGTTTCTAAGACCACAGCCGAATCAAAAACATTCGACAGTAGTCTCGGGGACTACACCGAGTGGGTGCACTCAGCGTGCCCCCACTGGTTCGACCAAAAAAAACAAAGAGAAAAAGTCGACTGCCCGCAGTCGACCGGATACAGTTCCACTCGACCTGGCCCGACCAAACCGAGTGAAGAAATACAGCTACAGCAACACAATGTAAAGACTACAGTCGACTGCCAGCAGTCCACCGTAGTATCGGGGACTACACCCAGTGGGTGCACCTAGCGTGCCCCCACTCGTCCAAGGATTGGCAGACACTCCCAGTGGGTGTACAGATACAGATACAAAAGATCTTCGGAAAAGAGACTCTTCAAACAGCATATCATAACAGACCAAGTGTTGAGTCGACTGACCTGGACGTTGCTCTGAAGAGCCGAACTCGCGTCATAGGCTGCTTGGCTGGCCTCCCGAGCCATCTTCACTTGCTCCATCATGATCCCCGCCTGGCGTATAGCCTCCTTTGCAGCAGCCGCTTGGTCCTCAGGGACGGGGTACGCAGCAAAAAGCGAAGGTGGATCCGTAGTCGACGCCGAAGGCCGCACGCTCGTCAGAGGAATGGCGAAAGTCACAGAAGCCCGAGTGGTGTCACCACCATCCCGAGCCATGGCCTCAGACGCAGGAGCAGGTTGGGGGGTCTTGTCAGCCGACGATCTCTTGTTCCTCCTCATTCTCAGCGGTTCGTTGTCGTCGTCGTCATCCGGAAGGTCGATAACATGAGGAGGGGCTGCAAGAGAAACATTCAATCGACCAGAGTTGCAATAAATGATCAGTCGACTCAAAGCAGAACGTCAGTAATCGTACCAGGGTTGGAGGTAACAGCATCCTCCATCTCTTGGTCGTCGTCCTTGGCAGAGACCTCAGAAGTAGCAGCGCTGCAAATCTCGAAAGTCAGTCAGTTGGCTCAATGAATCGACCAAGGATCTGTCCATGGTCGACGAAGGAAAACAAGTTTTATTATTACCCGAAAATGGTAGGGACAGCTATCTTCATCTTGGGCAGAGCCTTGGGCGGCTTGGACAGCATCGTGCGTGGGTGCTTGGGAACCTTCCCAGTCGGCGTAGGAGAAGAGGTCCGAGGGCGTTTCGACAACTGCCCAACAGAAGCAGTCGCCTTGCCACGTTCCCGCGCTGGGTCGTGTGTGTGTGCTTGGACCGCCCCTCTAGGCGAGGGGGTTCGACCTCCTCCTCCTCCTCTTCGCTGGAGTCGACGTTGTCGTCTCCCTCTCCTTCACCGTCGGACTCCCACTCGCCTTGGTCGTCCCCACTCTCACCTCCGCTCGCCTCCCCTTCCTCAGTTGGCTCCTGAGCCCCGTTGGGCGTCGAGTACATCTCGGCGGTCGCCTGGAAAGCAATAGACAAGACGAAAGTCAATCGACCAACTCAAAGAAGACCAATGCAGAAAACAAGATTTCAGTCGGGAGCATAAAGACATACATGGTCCACTTCATATGAGTTGTCGAGTGGAGTTACCCTCCTGGCTCCTCGGGGGTTGTCTTTGTTCCCCGTGATGCTCGACAGCCACCCCTCCAGCATCTCATCGGTGACCTCCTCCGGGTGGATCCGAGTGGTGTCATCGAGACCCGAGTACAACCACATCGGGTGGTCACGGGCCTGGAGCGGTTGGATGCGCCTCTGGAGGAAGACCTCCAGCAGGTCCATCCCAGTCACACCCTCACGGACAAGCTCGACCACTCGACCGGCCAACACTTTGACTTGGTCCCTTTCCTCCGGCGTCACTTTCAGAGAAGCGGGTTTTTCAGCTCGGTCGAGGGAGAAAGGAGGAAGACCAGTCGACTGTCCTGGGGTCGCCTGGTCCTGACAGTAGAACCAGGTCGCCTGCCAACCACGGACCGACTCCGGGAAAGTAATGGATGGAAAACAGCTCTCCCCCCTCGTCTGGATCGCCAAGCCCCCGCACAACTGGATCACATGCGTCCTCTCGTCACTCGACTTGGCCTTCTTGACCGATTGAGAACGGCAGGTAAAGATGTGCTTGAAAAGTCCCCAATGGGGGCGGCAACCCAAGAAAGCCTCACACATGGAAATGAAAGAGGCGAGGTATACAATGGAGTTGGGAGTAAAGTGGTGGAGCTGCGCTCCGAAGAAGTTCAAGAAGCTCCGGAAAAAAGGATGGGGCGGCAGAGAAAACCCTCGGTCGATGTGGGTGGCTAGGAGCACGCACTCACCGTCGTGGGGTTGAGGTTCGATCTCTCCCCCCGGAAGACGCGCGGCTTCGTGGGGAATGACCCCCCCCCCCTCGACCATGTCGTCGAGATCCTCTTGCCGGAGCACCGACGGCATCCAGTCGCCCTGGATCCAACCTTTGGGCAGAGCGATCCTAGAGGAAGATCCGCCCCGAGCAGACCTCTTCCCTTTCCCCGCCGCCGCCGCCTTCTTCGCGCGCTCCAGAGCAGTCGTCTTGCCCTTCACCATCGTCGCCAGCAAAATCTCGAACGGGCTTGCGGCGCTAGGTGAGAACGGAGGTGGCGGAAGGACTTGCGAAGGGAGAGAGGAAGAACAAAGTAGAAGGGAGCGCACTGTTTGGAAACCCCGAGCCGGCAACTTATAAGGGGCCACTTCCGAGTGGCTGACTGGTAGGCCCAGGCTATCCAGTCAAATCCCGCAGTAGACGCGTGCACAGTACGTGGCGAAAAAGGCGACGCAGGGATCTAGGAGCTTCCGCTTTATCGCTTCCGATTACTATGGCCGCTCCCGTCCCGCGCGCTTCCCAAAATCCGAATCCTGGGACATTCGCGGGCCACAGAACAACTTGTCAAAACAGGAGACCCCGATCGCGCCGGTGCTCAGTATGTCACAAGTAAAGAAATTCACTCGACGATAGGCCTGGAATGGATCAAGGCGACTGAAAGAGGTTGATAACGTCATCCGTGACGATTGGCCCAAAACGAGGCACTCGTGTAGCCCAAAGGACCAGTCGGGAAGATCCCCAACTCTTTCCCCACTCTAACCTCGATCCATTCGGGGGCTAATGATGAAACTATGTACCTAGGGTAGGGGCACAGACCCGTCCAAAGAGCCCTACCCAAGGACATCCCTAGAAGAAGTCACCTTTCAATCGACTTGAAGGTATCTCACTCGACGGGTTCAAGACACTCGACCAAGAAGCTACCACTCGACCATGAAGCTAGCCACTCGACCGCCAGGAGATCTAAAGTCACTCCGCAGGCAAACGGACGGCTATTAAGTAGTCTTTATGGTCATTGTAGCACTCTATTAGGGGCGTTACCAGTAATGCCCAACCTTAAATGTACCTTAAACCCTGCATTACTAAGGGCAGGAGAGGGCCGACAAACTCTATATAAGCCACCCCCCCTCCTTAGTATGAAGGGTTCGCACCCCTGTTATTCACACGCCAGTAATCCAGTCGACCGCCTCCGGGCACCGAGACGTAGGGCTGTTACTTCCTCCGCGAAGGGCCTGAACTCGTACATCTTGGTGTGTTTACAACTTCCCAATAGCTGAGATCTAGCCTCTCCATACATACCCCCCTACATCACTGTCAGAGTTAGAACCACGACAGGTGGAAAAAAGATTTGAGTGGAAAGCAACTTGGGAAGGCTAGAGATCAAGATTCATATGGTAGGAATGGAATATCTTGGCCTCAACACATGAGTAGGTGGTTCTCTCTCAGAAAATGTGTATTGGAAGTGTGGGTATGTTCTGATGGCTCTCTCCACGAATGAAGAGTGGGTGGAGGGGTATATATAGCCTCCACACAAAAACTAACCGTTACACACAATTTACCAATCTCGGTGAGACCGAATTGAAAAACTCGGTCGGACCGATTTAGCAAACCTAGTGACCGTTAGGGTTTTCGGTGGGACTGAGATGCAACTCGGTAGGACCGATATGGTTAGGGTTAGGGCATAACGTAATCTCGGTGTGACTGATTACACAAACTCGGTGAGACCGATTTTGGTAATGAGCTAACCAGAGAGTTGGTCAGGTAAACTTGGTGGGACCGATCGCTCATTTCGATGGGACCGAAATGTCACAAAAGGAAAACAAAGAGTTTACATTGCAATCTCGGTGGGAACGATCGCTCATCTCGGTAGGACCAAAATGTTACGAAGGGAAACAGAGAGATTACAACCCCATCTCGGTGTGACCGAAATCCCTATCGGTGAGACCGATTTGCCTAGGGTTTGTGGTAGTGGCTATGACATCTGAACTCGGTGGCGCCGGATAGAAAGAATCGGTGGGGCCGAGTTTGACTTTGGGTTTAGGTCATATGTGGATGTGGGAAGGTAGTTGAGGGTTTTGGAGCATATCACTAAGCACTATGAAGCAAGCAAGTCATTAAGCAACACCTCATCCCTCCTTGATAGTATTGGCTTTTCCTATAGACTCAATGTGATCTTGGATCACTAAAATATAAAATGTAGAGTCTTGAGCTTTGAGCTTGAGCCAATCTTTTTGTCCTTAGTATTTTGAGGGGTCCATTTTCCTCATCCATGCCATGCCATTCATTGAGCTTTTCCTGAAATATTAATCTTGGAATAATGTTAGCTCAGTGAGCTATATGTTGTTAGGAATTACCAAAGCCACCTAGGGATAGTTGCACTTTCAATCTCCCCCTTTTTGGTAATTAATGACAACATATAGATCAAAGCTTCGACAAATGATAATAAGAGTGAAAAACATTGTCGCTTTGAGAAGTATGTGAAAAGCAAGAGCTCCCCCTAAATTTGTGCATAGTTTATGATTTGCTTTGGACTGCAAATGCACAGAGAGTTAGGCTCATGGGTTACTCTTCCATGTCACATACATCTTGGTGGAGCGCTCAAAATGATAATAATTAAATACATGCACTCATGACCAAGCAAAGTGAATGATCATATAGGGATAAAAAGATAATGTCATCCAACAAGCATTAATGTAGCATATGATCAAACACATGATCATCCAAGTATCACGCAGGCAGAAAGTATCTCAAACAACCAAAGCAAATAAAGTTAAACCACCAAAGCAAGAGAGAATAAAAAGCAACGCTCTCTCTCGAAGCCTATGATCTATACATTTTTCTCCCCCTTTGGCAACAAGTTACCAAAAAGTTCCTAGAAAATGCATAGCACTAAATCGTCTCTCAGGCTTGGTCTTCAGGTGGTGGTGTCTGGATAACTCCAAGAACGAAGGCTTCAGTCGAAGTAGATGGAGCTGATGGAGTAGGTGCTAGAGCTGGTGGCACTGAAGCTGTAGCTGGTGCAGATGAAGTGGCTCTGGTGTCTGGAACAGGCACTGCAGCAGATCTCTGAGCTCTAGGCACTCTGGCAAATGCATCAGTGGTTGTCTTGCCCTTCCTCTCCTGCATATCATCCTGAAGTTGCTCCACAACAGACTGGATCTCAGTTACCTTCACATTCAAGTCATAGAACTTCTGCTATACGATCCTTTCCAAGCTCTCCTGGTTTTGAGTCAGGGTGGCCAGCCCTTTCTCAATCCTCAGAGTGGATGCAATCAGGTAGCCAAGCTGATCTTGCTTGCTCTTCAGAAGATACTAAGATGCTTCTTCAGTAGTTGGCATCCTTGCAGCCTTTTCATCCTTTGCCTTCTCCTTCTTGGCTTGTGCGTGCACAGAAGATGGTTCATCCTCATTCATAACCATAGTGTTGTCCTCAAAGTCTGGATAGATAGGCATGTGCTCCTTGTCCAACAAGTATGTGCCAGTGCCCATCTTGGAGTTAATCAGCTCCTGGATCTGTGGGGCATACCCACAACTCCTCTTCTGATCTGCAGCTGTCCTCTTGATAGTTTCAACTATAAGGCTCATGACTTTGAACTTCTGTGGGACATCAAAGATGTGAAGCAAGTTAATTGCATGGCCTCTGATCATCTTGTGATCACCTAACTTTGGCAAGAGAGTGTGCCTGAGGATCCAGTTGATAGTAGGCAGTCCTGACAGCAGGTAATGTACAGATCCAAACTTGTGTGTCTCAAGAGCAGCATCTGGGATCTCCTTGTACATGTGTGCCATGGAGTTGTGATCCTTCTTCTTGTTGGCATAGACATCCAAGTCATCTTCACTCTCTTTTGGGGCATTGATCAACTTCGCCCATTCAGCAACCGTGGACTGGTACCTCGTACCTTCAGACATCCAGACAATCCTTCCATCTGGGTAGAAGTGAGCTGTGGAGTAGAACTGCATGATGAGCTCATCATTCCATTTTGTGAGCTTTTGAGCCACAAACTCATCAACTCCACAAGCCTTGAAACTGTCATACACACCTGGATAATGTCATTCTCCCTAATGTACTCCCAGTCGACCCATCTCATGTCACACACTATGGGCTTCTTGTCAAGCAAGATGGTATCATAGAAGTCCTGTTGTTCCTTTGTATGGAACCTGTAGTCCACAATAGTCCTTCTCCTGGTGGCGTATGGATCAGACTCTCTCCATAGCCTTAGACCTGAGTCCTTCCTGATCTTCATGTTCTCTGCAACTGGATGAGCATCATTGGGATCTGGAATTTTTGGATTCAGCTTCCTCAAGACATGTGACTCATCATCATCTTCTTCCATTTCAGCTTCAGGCACCAGGGCCTTGTTCTTCTCCTCAGTAGGGATGTTCCTGGTGCTCCTCTTTGGTTTTGGCTTTGGAGCTGGAACAGCAGCCTTAGGAGCAGTCTTAGGCTTAGCTGGAACAGCCCCTGCCCTGATGGCATCACCCATGAGCTTCTGAGCTTTGGGTGCTGGTGGAGCATCTTCTTCCTCTTCCTATTCAGAATCTCTCATGATTGAGGATCTCCCAAGCACTCTGGCAGTGGTCTTCTTGACCCTCTCTTTCCTCTTCTTCTCTGCCACAACCTGCTCTTTGGGTGCTGATCCCAAAGTCTCTTGAGTAGATGCTCTGAACTTAGACATTGGAGCTCTCTTGGCAGGAACCTTTTGCTTCATGCTTGGCTTGGTGGCAGCAGATGTGCCATATTCCTTCTTCAGGAATTTCCTCTTTGAGGTGGTTTCCTCTTCCTCAGCCACATAGTCCTCATCCTCTGACTCTGAGGTTCTTTTCTTGCTGGCCCTGGTGGCAGGTTTGGGTAAGTTTCTTGGGGTGCTCCTGCTACCATCATCTGAGCTGCTAGAGGGACCAGTGCCCTCACTCAAGTGAACCTGCTCCTCTGACTTGTTCTGGCTATCACTCTGATCAGACATATTGCAAACACTAACAGCAGACCCTGTGAATAGATATAGATGAGATAGAGTGGATGAGCATCACAAAATGCAGAGGTTTTTGCAAAAGAATGAGTCAAAAACTTAGTTTTAGTTTTCCACAGAAAGCATTTCGGATCAACCGATTTGTAAACTCGGTGATACCGAAGCAGCTGTTGGAACCTAAACTAGTGAACTCGGTCAGACCGAGTCACAGTTCGGTGGCACCGAGACTGCTAGGGTTTCACAAAGTCATGAACTCGGTCACACCGATTTGCAATTCTCGGTCAGACCGAGAATCACATGTGCAATGGCCTGAGCCGAATCGGTGGTACCGAGTTCCACAACTCGGTGGGTCCGAGATGGTTTTGGCAGAAACCTAACCCTAATTTCTCAATTCATGACTAAACTACGAAGTGTTTTGACTGGATAAGAATTATCTCAATTGTGGCAAGATACATGGCGAACACAATGTGCTAGGAATCAGATAGGGATAGCACAGTGATCGAGTTCATACCCTAGTTCGGCGATGAACTCGCTACGGCGGCAACGGCGGGGATGATTCCCGTTGACGGCGGCGGAGACCAGCGACAGGAGGCGGATGGCGACGAGGAGGACGATCCGGAGACCCTGGAGGCAGAGCGGGCTAAGCGCGGGTCGAGGAGGTTCGGAAAGTTTTCCAAAATTTGACCCGTGGATATATATAGCCCGACCCTGTCGGTGTGACCGAGTGGAACAACTCGGTGGCACCGAGATTCATAACTGCAAGCAGTTAATGAAACTCGGTGTGACCGAAAAGTTCGAATCGGTTGCACCGAGGTTGAAAACCTAGATCGACTTAGTGATCTCTGTATGACCGAAATGGGTGAATCGGTCAGACCAAAACGCCCAAAGAAGTTTTGGAAGTTTAAGTCTATGACGAATCGGGGACTCCGAGTACTCCTCACACAGAGTGGTTCGAATCTGACTTGATCAAATTTTGTGATGCAGCATGAATAGAGTTTGAGACGAGAAAAGCATAGATAGCTAGAGAAGGTTCTTAGGCATTCTTGTCCATCCACTTGGCCAAAATAAAAAGGAAACCAATCAATCAAAACAACAAGTGGATGTCCTCGAATGAGTAAATTATGCAACCAACATGCTCACACAATAAAATGGCAAATGAAATATGTGTCAAAGCATGCACAAACAATTCTAGCATCTATCAAGCAATTGGCGATGACTAGGTCACCTATATATGAGTATATTGACTTAGGAGTCAAATGAGAACATTTGATCATAGGTCATACTCATCGTTTAAGCACAAGTGGGGTTACCACTTTTACATAAAGCGTTGTCGTGTTCACACCATTAGAGTTGCTTTAACTCAATTGTTAGAGTAAAGCTCCCCCTAGATGTGAGATCCCCCCTAAGAGGGATGAACTAACCTTTGGTTTTGTCGATGATGACTTCATGTAGGTGTCGAAGATGTGGATGCTCTAAGTTGATGTAGATCATTCAGAGCTATCCTTTGGAGTGAGTTGCACTTTCAATACCTACATGGGTTAGTCCAACAAGGAACAAACAAGGATATCCATAGACATAGAGTGATGCACACACAAGATGATGTCTATGAAAGCTTTAGGTTACCTTGTCCCTTGTCTTACCAACAAGAGGGTTTGTGACTCCTTGAACTAGTGCAAGATGTGGAAGTTGATTGCACTTGTTCTTGCCAAAATGATAAGAGTGAAGTATGTTGGCGGAGTCACCCTCAAGAACTCTCTAGTTCTTCTTCTTCGGGATCCACACCATCTTGATGGGAATCCTCGGAGTTGTAGTTGTACTTGATGAAGTGGAAATTGATGTAGTCTTGGGAACCCACTTGACCAAGGCCTTAGGAGCTTCTTCAAATGCATCAATTTCCTCTTGAAGCTTGTCCTTGCCTTTTTGCTTGTGGTCATGTGGTGGAAGATCATCTTGAGCTTGTGTCCCTTTGGAAGAAGTAGGGTCATACTTCTCTTGTTGAGGAACAAACTTCATCTTGGGGTATTGATCTTCTTCCCACTCAACTCCATTGGCATTGAACTTTTGTTCAAAACCAATACCTTGATTCTTCCGGTGCCTTCCTTGCTTGCGTACAATTTCCTCGAATTGCTTACTCCCGGCAAGGCTCTTGTAAACACCTTTCTCTATAATTCCCTTCAATAAGCTATTTTATTGCTCAAGTGTAACTTGGCTAAGAGAATCATTAGTGGGATGTAGAGAACTACTATAAGTAACAACATTGGATTTAGCATGATCATTGTTACTACTAGAAGAAGAATCTTTCTTGTTCTTGTTACTAGACTTGACTTGAGGCATGTAAGTGGATAAGAGTAAACGCTTGGCAATGTAAGAAGAACTTTTCTTGCGAAGATCATCATTGATTGCCTTTAAGAACTCATGTTGTTGCTCAAGGTTGAGCTTTTCAAAACGTAATTTCTCGTGAGTCCTTAAAAGTTCTCGATGATCTCCTAAGATAGTTTCATGAGCTAACGTAAGAGTGTTTAGTTCTTTAGTTAGAGACTCAATCTTCTCCTTATCATTGTCATTCGTTTCATCATAGTATTCATCACTATAGTTGTCAACAAGTAAATCATCATCACCTAACAAGTCATCTTCATCACTATTGAAATCAACATACTCGGGGTGTGATACCTTTGGACCTTTGGCCATGAAGCATCTTCCAATTCCTTCATTTGGTGAATCAAATATGTCGTAGGAGTTGGTTGACACAAGTGCTAGACCGGCAACACCTTCATCTTGAGTATATTCGGAGTCGGAGTGATAGCTTCTCTCGGAGTCATTGTCGGAGTCGGAGCCGGATACCCATTCACCAACATGAGCTTGATGTCTTCGTTTTGTGTAGCTCCTTGATGACTTGTCCTTCCTTTTTGAATCCTTGCTTCTCCGTGAGGGTCTTCGTTCATATCGATCATCTCTACTCCTTCTCTCCCTTGATGGTGATTCTTCTCTTCTACTTCTTCTTTTGGGAGAATCTTCTCTTCTCTTGTGGGGAGCCGTACACTCATTGGAGTAGTGTCCGGGTCTTCCACAATTTTAGCAGTTTCGCTCTCGACTAGAAGATCTTTTGTCATTGTAGGACCTTGACTTGGAACTTCTCTCCTTGCTTCTACTCTTGTAGAACTTGTTGAAGTTCTTCACCATTAGGCTCAATTCTTCATTTAAGGTTTGTTTCTCACTTGATGATGTGGGGGCTTCACATGAGGCTTTGTAAGCACCACTTGACTTGTTATGGAGCTCCTCCTTATCCTTGAGTGACATCTCATGAGCAACAATTCTTCCAATGACTTCTGTAGGCTTGAGATCTTTGTAATTTGGCATCATTTGGATTAATGTGCATACGGTATCATATTTTCCATCCAAGGCTCTTAGGATCTTCTTGATGATGAATTTGTCGGTCATCTCTTCACTTCCTAATCCGGCAATCTCATTTGTGATAAGAGCAAGCCTAGAGTACATTTCAGCAACACCTTCACCATCCTTCATTTTGAACTTGTCAAGTTGACTTTGAAGCACATCCAACTTGGATTCCTTGACGGAGTCGGTACCTTCGTGCATATCAATCAAAGTATCCCAAATTTCCTTTGCATTCTCAAGACGACTGATTTTGTTGAATTCTTTGGGGCACAATCCGTTGAAGAGGATATCACAAGCTTGAGCATTATATTGTAGCATCTTCAACTCGTCCGTGGTAGCTTCACGATTCGGTTCTCTCCCATCAAAGAATTCACCTTGCAAGCCAACACACACAATAGCCCAAACGGCAGGGTTTTGTCCAAGAATATGCATTTTCATCTTATGCTTCCAACTAGCAAAATTAGTACCATCAAAGTAAGGACCTCTACGGTGATAATTTCCCTTGCTAGACGCCATACTCTCCTAGGTTGTGAAACCAAGGCTATGACCACCAAAGCTATGGAAATCAAAGCAAATGGAGACCAAAGCTCTGATACCACTTGTACGATCGAAAGTATGTCTAGAGGGGGGTGATTAGACTACTTGACCAATTAAAAATCTATCCTGTTCCCAATTTTAGTCTTTGACAGATTTTAGCTATCTTAGCACAAGTCAAGCAATCTTAGCACAATTCAAGCAAGCATGCAAAGAGTCTATGAGCAGCAGAAAGTAAAGCATGCAACTTGCAACAATGTAAAGGGAAGGGTTTGGAGAATTCAAACGCAATTGGAGACACGGATGTTTTTGTCGTGGTTCCGATAGATGGTGCTATCGTACATCCACGTTGATGGAGACTTCAACCCATGGAGGGTAATGGTTGCGCGAGTCCACGGAGGGCTCCACCCACGAAGAAGCAACCTTGTCTATCCCATCATAGCCATCGCCCACGAAGGACTTGCCTCACTAGCGGTAGATCTTCACGAAGTAGGCGATATCCTTGCCCTTACAAACTCCTTGGTTCAACTCCACAATCTTTGTCGGAGGCTCCCAAGTGACACCTAGCCAATCTAGGAGACACCACTCTCCAAGAAGTAACAAATGGTGTGTTGATGATGAACTCCTTACTCTTGTGCTTCAAATGATAGTCTCCCCAACACTCAACTCTCTCTCATAGGACATGAATTTGGTGGAAAGAAGATTTGAGTGGAAAGCAACTTGGGAAGGCTAGAGATCAAGATTCATATGGTAGGAATGGAATATCTTGGCCTCAACACATGAGTAGGTGGTTCTCTCTCAGAAAATGTGTATTGGAAGTGTAGGTATGTTCTGATGGCTCTCTCCACGAATGAAGAGTGGGTGGAGGGGTATATATAGCCTCCACACAAAAAATAACCATTACACACAATTTACCAATCTCGGTGAGACCGAATTGAAAAAATCGGTTCGGCCGATTTAGCAAACCTAGTGACCGTTAGGGTTTTCGGTGGGACTGAGATGCAACTCAGTAGGACCGATATGGTTAGGGTTAGGGCATAACGTAATCTCGGTGTGACCGATTACACAAACTCGGTGAGACCGATTTTGTTAATAAGCTAACCAGAGAGTTGGTCAGGTAAACTCGGTGGGACCGATTGCTCATTTCGGTGGGACCGAAATGTTACAAAAGGAAAATAGAGAGTTTACATTGCAATCTCGGTGGGACCGATCGCTCATCTCGGTAGGACCGAAACGTTACGAAGGGAAACAGAGAGATTACAACCCCATCTCGGTGTGGACGAAATCCCTATTGGTGAGACCGATTTTCCTAGGGTTTGTGGCAGTGGCTATGACATCTGAACTCGGTGGTGCCGAATAGAAAGATTCGGCGAGGCCGAGTTTGACTTTGGGTATAGGTCATATGTGGATGTGGGAAGGTAGTTGAGGGTTTTGGAGCATATCACTAAGCACTATGAAGCAAGCAAGTCATTAAGCAACACCTCATCCCTCCTTGATAGTATTGGCTTTTCCTATAGACTCAATGTGATCTTGGATCACTAAAATATAAAATATAGAGTCTTGAGCTTTGAGCTTGAGCCAATATTTTTGTCCTTAATATTTTGAGGGGTCCATTTTCCTCATCCATGCCATGCCATTCATTGAGCTTTTCCTGAAATATTAATCTTGGAATAATGTTAGCTCAATGAGCTATATGTTGTTAGGAATTACCGAAACCACCTAGGGATAGTTGCACTTTCAATCGTGTCTGGCCAAATTTTGTATGTCATTTCGGCCTGTTCAAGTCATCATTGAATTATTCTTGGAAGGGATCTGATTAGCATCTTGATGAAGTGATTCCGGAGGTTTCTGCTTGATCGCATATGGCTATCAGAAGTCCTTTAGGGTTTTTACGTAAGAGTGCACAAGGGGACATCTCATCTAGATCTGAATTAGCCAAATTCAATCTCGTTAATGCTTAGGACAGGAGGGTTTCTATCCATGATCAGGGTTTGTAAATTCAAGATATGATGCAAGATCATTCTTCTAATGCAACTCTAACTTCCAACGACTTTTCGGATGAGTTGGTGTTTGGCAGCCTTCATGCACGTATCAATCGGGATGATAATCAAGTTATTGGCAAACGTTTTTCCGGATGCACTTTTACAACCTTATCATGGAACCTAATCATAGAAGCGAAGCTTGAGGAAATTCTTGATTTATGGCAAGCTGGTTATACCAGTGAAATCATACAATCGGTACTCAACATCTCTTCCCTGCCTACTAAAGAGTTTATATATAACAAGCTTCATATTTGTATGTTATGTGGGAGACGAGGTCATTTAGCAGAACATTGCATTGATATGACTATGGTAACTAACCTGCCCTCTTCCTCTGATAAAAATGATGAGACATCACCCATGTATAATTTTTCTTGGTGTACAAAGTGCCGGACCAAGGGTCATTATTCTTCTACATGCTCTTTTGACAATAGATGTTACAATATTTGTGGTGTGAGAGGACACGTTCAATGGGACTGTCTGGCACGTACACGTTCAATGAAACTTGTTGCATGGGTAAAGAAAGACGGGGTTGTTGAGAATGGTCGTTTTGTTGGCTCTCTGATTTTCATTAGACGTAAAAAGATTTGGCACAGAAAATCTTGGAGTTAGGATCAACAAAAAAGGGATAAGAAACAAATTTGGATTGTCAAACGAAATGGGAGGGATCTGCTACAATCTTTTGTCAGTTGTACTGAAAATACCCCGGACGTTTTTCCTCCTTACCAACCTATCACCACCCTCCAGATTCCCGAGACCACGATTCCTCCTCTGTTTCTCCCGTCACCTTGCGCACCTGAGCTCTTCTCCACCCCTCAGCTCGTTCTTTCCTCCACTCCAAACCTAGCGCCTTGCTACCTCTTGAGCACTGTGTTGGATTTCCCCGAAGAGGGGAGGATGATGTAGCAAAGTAGCGTAAGTATTTCCCTCAGTTTTTGAGAACCAAGGTATCAATCCAGTAGGAGGCTACGCGCGATTCCCTCGTACCTACACAAAAACAATAGTTCAACGCAACCAACGCGCTTAGGGGTTGTCAATCCCTTCATGGTCACTTACGAAAGTGAGATCTGATAGAGATGATAAATAATATTTTTGGTATTTTTGGTATAGAGATGCAAAGTAAAAATTAAAAGCAAAGCAATAATAAAGTGATGGAGATTGATATGATGAGAAATAGACCCGGGGGCCATATGTTTCACTAGTGGCTTCTCTCAAGAGCATAAGTATTCTACGGTAGGTGAACAAATTACTGTTGAGCAATTGACAGAATTGAGCATAGTTATGTGAATATCTAGGTATGATCATGTATATAGGCATCACGTCCGAGACAAGTAGACCGACTCCTACCTGCATCTACTACTATTACTCCACTCATCGACCGCTATCCAGCATGCATCTAGAGTATTAAGTTAAAAACAGAGTAACGCCTTAAGCAAGATGACATGATGTAGAGGGATAGTTTCATGCAATATGATAAAAAACCCATCTTGTTATCCTCGATGGCAACGATACAATACATGCCTTGCTTCCCCTTCTGTCATTGGGAAAGGACACCGCAAGATCGAACCCAAAGCTAAGCACTTCTCCCATGGCAAGAACAACCAATCTAGTAGGCCAAACCAAACTGATAATTCGAAGAGACTTGCAAAGATAACCAATCATACATAAAAGAATTTAGAGAAGATTCAAATATTATTCATAGATAGACTGGATCATAAACCCACAATTCATCGGTCTCAACAAGCACACTGGAAAAAGAAGATTACGTTGAATAGATCTCCACAAGAGAGGGGAGAACATTGTATTGAGATCCAAAAAGAGAGAAGAATCCATCTAGCTACTAACTATGGACCCGTAGGTCTGAAGTAAACTACTCACACTTCATCGGAAGGGCTTGGATGATGATGTAGAAGCCCTCCGTGATCGATGCCCCCTCTGGCGGAGCTCCGGAACAGGCCCCAAGATGGGATTTCGTGGATACAGAAAGTTGCGGCAGTGGAATTAGGTTTTTGGCTCCGTCGCCGATCGTTTGGGGGTACGTAGGTATATATAGGAGGAAGAAGTACGTCGGTGGATCTTGATAACCCACAAGTATAGGGGATCGTAACAGTTTTCGATAAGTAAGAGTGTCGAACCCAACGAGGAGCTAAAGGTAGAACAAATATTCCCTCAAGTTCTATTGACCACCGATACAACTCTACGCACGCTTGACGTTCGCTTTACCTAGAACAAGTATGAAACTAGAAGTACTTTGTAGGTGTTGTTGGATAGGTATGCAAGATAATAAAGAGCAAGTAAATATAAAGTAGGGGCTGTTTAGATGAAGACACAACTAAATTAGTTTTAGTAAAGAGCTTTTGTCAACAAGAAGGTTATTTGTCCCTAGGCAATCGATAACTAGACCGGTAATCATTATTGCAATTTTATTTGAGGGAGAGGCATAAGCTAACATACTTTCTCTACCTGGATCATATGCACTTATGATTGGAACTCTAGCAAGCATCCACAACTAATAAAGATTCATTAAGGTAAAACCCAACCATAGCATTAAAGCATCAAGTCCCCTTTATCCCATACGCAAACAACCTACTTACTCGGGTCTGTGCTTCTGTCACTCACGCCACCCACCATAAGCAAATCATAAACATATTGCCAACCCTACAGCGGGAATCCCTCACGCTTGCGCGACACAGATAGCACCATAGGACAGCACCAATAATAAAACATACAACTCAAACCAATCACGATCATCAAATAGCCATTAGGACAAAACAGATCTACTCAAACATCATAGGATAGCCATACATCATTGGGAAATAATATATAGCGTTGAGCACCATGTTTAAGTAGAGATTACAACAGGTAAGAGAGAGGTTACACCGCTGCATAGAGGGGGAAGAGTTGGTGATGATGGCGGTGAAGTTGTTGGTGAAGATCGCGGTGATGATGATGGCCCCCGGTGGCACTCCGGTGCCACCGGAAGCGAGGGGGAGAGAGCCCCCCTCCTTCTTCTTCTTTCTTGACCTCCTCCCTAGATGGGAGAAGGGTTTCCCCTCTGGTCCATGGCCTCCATGGCGTGGGAGGGGCGAGAGCCCCTCCGAGATTGGATCTATCTCTCTGTCTCTCTCTCTCTCTCTTTCTACGTTTTTGGCTCTATTTCACCGTTCCGTATATATATGGAGATCCGTAACTCCGATTGGCCTGAAACCTTCGCTGTGATTTTTTTTCCGAATATTAGCTTTCTTGCGGCAAAAGAAGAGCGTCAACCGCCTTACGGTGGGTCACGAGGGTAGGGGGCGCGCCCTAGGGGGCGCCCCTGCCTCGTGACCACCTCAGGCACTGGTTCGCGTTGATTTTCCTTCCGAATTTTCCATATTTTCAAAAATAAGCTCCATCCGTTTTTATCCCGTTTGGACCCCGTTTGATATGGATATTCTGCGAAACCAAAAACATGCAACAGACAGGAACTGGCACTGGGCACTGGATCAATATGTTAGTCCCAAAAATAATATAAAAAGTTGCCAAAAGTATATGAAAGTTGTAGAATATTGGCATGGAACAATCAAAAATTATAGATACGACGGAGACGTATCAGCATGCCCAAGCTTAATTCCTGCTCGTCCTCGAGTAGGTAAATGATAAAAAAATAATTTTTGATGTGGAATGCTACCTAGCATAATCTTGATCATATGTCTAATCATGGCATGAATATTAAGACACGAGTGATTCAAAGCAATAATCTATCCTTTGACATAAAAACAATAATACTTCAAGCATACCAACCAAGCAATTATGTCTTATTCAAATAACATAGCCAAAGAAAGCTTATCCCTACAAAATGATATAGTCTGGCTATGCTCCATCTTCACCACACAAAGCATTCACATCATGCACAACCCCGATGACAAGCCAAGCAATTTTTTCATACTTTTGACGTTCTCAAACCTTTTCAACTTTCACGCAATACATGAGCGTGAGCCATGGACATAGCACTATAGGTGGAATAGAATATGATGGTGGAGAAGACAAAAGGAGAAGATAGTCTCACATCAACTAGGCGTATCAACGGGCTATGGAGATGCCCATCAATAGATATCAATGTGAGTGAGTAGGGATTGCCATGCACCGGATGCACTAGTGCTATAAGTGTATGAAAGCTCTAACTGAAACTAAGTGGGTGTGCATCCAACTTGCTTGCTCATGAAGTCCTCGGGAATTTGAGGAAGCCCATCATCGGAATATACAAGCCAAGTTCTAAAATGAAAATTCCCACTAGTATATGAAAGTGATAACTCAAGAGACTCTCTATATGCAGAACATGGTGCTACTTTGAAGCACAAGTGTGGAAAAAGGATAGTAGCACTGTCCCTTTTATTATTATTTTTTATTTATTTGGCCTTCCTTTTTTTATTTGGCCTTTATTTTTTTATTTGGCCTTTCTTTTTTATGGCCTTTTTTTGGGACAATGCTCTATTGAATAATGATCATCACACTTCTATTTACTTACAACTCAATATTACAACTCGATACTAGAACAAAGATATGACTCTATATGAATGCCTCCGGTAGTGTACTGGGATGTGCAATGATCTAGCATAGCAATGACATCAAAAAACGGACAAGCCATGAAAACATCATGCTAGCTATCTTACGATCATGCAAAGCAATATGACAATGATGCTCAAGTCATGTATATGATGATGATGGAAGTTGCATGGCAATATATCTCGGAATGGCTATGGAAATGCCATGATAGGTAGGTATGGTGGCTGTTTTGACGAAGGTATGTGGTGGGTCCATGGTACCGGAGAAAGTTGCACGGTACTAGAGAGGCTAGCAATGATGGAAGGGTGAGAGTGCGTATAATCCATGGACTCAACATTAGTAATAAAGAACTCACATACTTATTGAAAAAATCTATTAGTCATCGAAACAAAGTACTGCGTGCATGCTCCTAGGGGGATAGATTGGTAGGAAAAGACCATCGCTCATCCCCGACCGCCACTCATAAGGAAGACAATCAATAAACACCTCATGCTCCGACTTCATTACATAACGGTTCACCATACGTGCATGCTACGGTACTTGCAAACCTCAACACAAGTATTTCTCAATTTCACAATTACTCAACTAGCATGACTCTAATATCACCACCTTTATATCGCAAAACTATTGCAAGGAATCAAACATATCATATTCAGCGATCTACAAGTTTATGTAGGATTTTATGACTAACCATGTGAATGACCAGTTCCTGTCATCTCTCTAAATAGATATAAGTGAAGCAAGAGAGTTTAATTATTTATACAAAAGATATGCCCGTGCTCTAATGAATATAAGTGAAGCAAAAGAGCATTCTACAAATGGCGGTTGTCTATGTAAAGAGAAACAGGCAATCCAAACTTCAAATGATATAAGTGAAGCACATAAAGCATTCTATAAAGCCATACTCAAAAGATATAAGTGAAGTGCATAGAGCATTCTATAAATCAACCAAGGACTATCTCATACCAGCATGGTGCATAAAAGAAAAATGAAAACTAAATGCAAAAGACGCTCCAAGACTTGCACATATCGCATGAACGAAACGAATCCGAAAACATACCGATATTTGTTGAAGAAAGAGGGGATGCCTCCCCAGCATCCCCAAGCTTAGACGCTTGAGTCTCCTTGAATATTTACTTGGGGTGCCTCGGGCATCCCCAAGCTTGAGATCTTGCCTCTCTTCCTTCTTCTCACATCGAGACCTTCTCAATCATCGAACACTTCATCCACACAAAACTTCAACAGAAAACTCGGTAAGATCCGTTAGTATAATAAAGCAAATCACTACTCTAAGTACTATTGCAAACCAATTAATATATTTTTTGCATTGTGTCTACTGTAATATAACTTTTTCATGGCTTAATCCACTGATATAAATTTATAGTTTCATCAAAGCAAGCAAACTATGCATCAAAAACAGAATCTGTCTAAAACAGAACAGTCTGTAGCAATCTGAACATTCAACATACTTCTGATACTTGAAAAAATTCTATCAAAATTACGAAAAATAACCAATTTGTATAGGAAGACACTGCAAAAAGAATCAGAACCATTCGACGTTCCAGCTAAAAATGTAAAATCGCGCACTACAGCCAAAGTTTCTGTCCTGCACCGTACAAACCATCAAGCAAATGTAAACATCCTAAAGGCAAACCTTGGCACATTATTTTTATAATACAATGAAATTGTACAAGGGGGTAATTATTTTTATTGAAGAGTTTCTGTAATTAATATTCACAAAGTTCCCATGGGCATGAACAAAGTTCAAGGACGTCCCCCACTTTCACAATGCTCGTCTCTCTCACTTTCACTTTTCTTTTTGAAAAAGCTTTGGGTTACCCTATTTATTTTTGTTGTTTTTAAACTATATGCAAGCACTCAACAGAAATAAATGACTCCCTAAAACTTCCGGGTTGTCTCCCTGGCAGCGCTTTCTTTAAAGCCATTAAGCTAGGCATATAGTGCTCAAGTAATGGATCCACCTGGATTCCAAGGTATATCAAAGCCAATTTTGATTAGCAATGATTTGTAATTTAGTAGTGAGCACAAAGTAACATATATCAAGAAATGACGAAGTCTAACTCTCTTCCTATGCATCGGCATGTCATAAAAGAACAATTCATGCACACATAGTAAAGGCCAATGCATAGTATAAACAGTTTCTTGCAATTTTATCATGTTGGAAACATAGAGAGGTGGAGATATAGTTCCTCTCTCATATTAATTGCAAGTAGGAGCAGCAAGCACATGCATATTATATTTATCGAAATCATCATGTGCAACGGTAAAAGGCAACCCATCAATATAATCCTTAGTAAGTGCAAACTTCTCCGATATAGTATAATCGGGAGAATTCAAAAAGATAATAGGACTATCATGCATGGGTGCAATAGCAAAAATTTCATGTTTAACATAAGGAACTATAGCAAGTTCATCTCCATAATCATAATTCATATTGGCATCTTGGCCATAAGCATAGCAAGCATCATCAAAAAGGGATATTTCAAAAGAATCATAGGGATCATAACAGTCATCATAGCAATCATCCTTCGGTAAGCACGAAGGGGAATTAAACAATGTATGAGTTGAAGAGTTATTCTCATTAGAAGGTGGGCATGGGTGATCAATCCGCTCTTCCTCCTTTTGTTCTTCGCTCTCCTCCTCATCTTTTTCATCCAATGAGCTCACAGTGTCATCAACTTCTTCTTCCATAGATTCGTGCAAAATATTAGTCTCTTCTTGGACAGCGGAGACTTTCTTAATAAGTGTATTAATTTCATAATTGTAATCATAATTCTCATAGAAATATTTGAGGATAGCTAAATTTTCAAATCTATAACAAGCATCATCAATATCATCAAACTCTTTAAACATAGATGCAATTTCATAAGCACCCATAAAAGCAACAAATTCTTCTATTTGTTCCACATCATAGTAATCATATATACCTCTAGCACAAGAAGCCAAGGTTTCATTATCATTAAATTTGCATGAAAAGGGGAGGTGTGGAG
>NC_053028.1:213761511-213780313 GCF_003073215.2 Triticum urartu | reverse complement strand
GACACCGGAAGTGTTTTGGGAGGTTTCGGACATATGCCGGAGTACCGGGGGGGGGGGGGTTACCGGAATCCCCCGGGGAGTATATTGGGCCTAATGGGCCTTAGTGGGAGAAGAGGAGGGGCGTCCAAGGGCAGCCGCGCGCCCCCTCCCCCCTCTAGTACGAATTGGACAAGGAGGGGGGCGGCGCCCCCATTTCCTTCTCTCCTTCTCTCCCTTCCTTCCCTTCTCCTACTCCTACTTGGAAAGGGGGAGTCCTACTCCCAGTGGGAGTAGGACTCCTCATGGGGCGCGCCATAGGAGGCCGGCCCCCTCCCCCTCCTCCACTCCTTTATATACGGGGAGGGGGGCACCCCTTGGAGACACAACAATTGATCATTGATCTCTTAGCCGTGTGCAGTGCCCTCTCCACCATAATCCACCTCGGTCATATCGTAGCGGTGCTTAGGCGAAGCCCTGCGTCGGTACCTTCATCAACACCATCACCACGCCGTCGTGCTAATGAAGCTCTTCCCGGAAGCTCTACTGGATCATGAGTTCGCGGGACGTCATCAAGCTGAACGTGTGCTGAACGCGGAGGTGCCGTATGTTCGGTACTGAGGATCGGTCGATCATGAAGACGTACGACTACATCAAGCGCATTGTCATAACTCTTCCACTTACGGTCTACGAGGGTACGTAGATGTAACACCCACGATGCGGCTATATCTCCCACGTGTCAGAGCACGACTTAGAGGCATAACCGCATTGTAGGCAATGTTGCAAGAGGGGTAATCTTTACACATCCCATGTACTGAATAAGGAAGGAGGAACATAGTTGGCTTACAATCGCCACTTCAAACAATACATAAATATAGCATTACAATCATCCAGATACAATCAAGGTCCGACTACGGAACCAAAATAAAGACAACCCCAAATGCATAGTGTCCCCGATCGCCCCAAGTGGGCTCCACTACTGATCGTCAGGAAAGGAAACGTAGTATCGTCCTGAGTCCTCATCGAACTCCCACTTGAGCTCATTCGTATCTCCTGGAACGGTGTCATCGGTCCCTGCATCTGGTCTTGAAGTAAACTAAGTTACGGGGACTCAGCAATCTCACACCCTCGCGATCAAGACTATTTAAGCTTTTAGGTAGGGAAAAGGTATGAGGTGGAGCTGCAGCAAGCACTAGCATATATGGTGGCTAACATACGCAAATGAGAGCGAGAAGAGAAGGCAAAGCACGTTCGAGAAACTATGATCAAGAAGTGATCCTAGAACAACCTACGTTCAAGCATAACACGAGACCGTGTTCTCTTCCCGGACTCCACCGAAAAGAGACCATCATGGCTACACACGCTGTTGATCCATTTTAATTAAGTTAAGTTTCAGGTTCTCTACAACCGGACATTAACAAATTCCCATCTGCCCATAACCGCGGGAACAACTTTCGAAAGTTCAAAACCCTACAGAGGTGTCCCAACTTAGCCCATCACAAGCTCTCACGGTCAACGAAGGATATTCCTTCTCCCAGGATGGCCCGATCAGACTCGGAATCCCGGTTACAAGACATCTCAACAATGATAAAACAAGTCCAGCAAGACCACCCGTTGTGCCGACAAATCTCGATAGGAGCTGCACATATCTCGTTCTCAGGGCACACCGGATGAACACTACGTACAACTAGAACCAACCCTCAAGTTTCCCCGAGGTGGCGCTGCAAGTGGCTCTGTTTTGGACCAACACTCAGAGGAGCACTGGCCCGGGTGGGTTTAAAATAAAGATGACCCTTGCGCGGAACCCAAGGGAAAAAGGCTAGGTGGCAAATGGTAAAACCAAGGTTGGGCCTTACTGGAGGAGTTTTATTCAAGGCGAACTGTCAAGGGGTTCCCATTATAACCCAACCGTGTAAGGAACGCAAAATCAAGGAACATAACACCGGTATGACGGAAACTAGGGCGGCAAGAGTGGAACAAAACACCAGGCATAAGGCCGAGCCTTCCACCCTTTACCAAGTATATAGATGCATTAAGGTAAACAAGATATAATAATGATATCTCAACAATAAACATGTTCCAACAAGGAACAAACTCCAATCTTCACCTGCAACTAGCAACGCTATAAGAGGGGCTGAGCAAAGCGGTAACATAGCCAAACAACGGTTTGCTAGGACAAGGTGGGTTAGAGGCTTGACATGGCAATATGGGAGGCATGGTAAAGCATGTGGTGGGTATCGTAGCATAGGCATCGCAATAGAGCGAGCATCTAGCAAGCAAAGATAGAAGTGATTTAGAGGGTATGGTCATCTTGCCTGCAAAGTTCTCCGAGTTGACGTTAGCTTGATCCTCGTAAGCATACTTGTCGGGGATATACCCCGTGGTATGACGCGGCCGGAATCATGACCCGGCCGGGCTTGGCGACTCACCAAGGACCTGGCTGGAGCTTGGTGACTCACTGGCGATCCGCCCGGATATGGCGGTTTACATGTAACCCGCCTGGACATTGTGACTCACTAGAGACCCGATGGGCGGATCAGACGGACGACAAGGCCCAAGGCCCAAGGCCCAGCAGGCCGGCTTATACTCTGGTGGGCCGGCTTAAGAGGAATGGGATGACGAATATTTCCTTTACAAGGAAGCAAGACCCAGACTTGTATTCAACTTGTGAGAAAGAATAGACTAGTCCTAGTCCTACTAGGATTCCACATGTAACCCTCCCCTTCAACATATATAAGGAGGGGCAGGGCTCCCCAAAGGGAGAGAGAAAAATAATCTCTAGGGCTAGACACAAAGGGGGAGCTGGCTTATGTGGTGACTCTCTCATGAGCATAATGAGATCTAGCCATAAACAACATGTAGGGTTATTACCGAATGATGTTTCCTGGGGCCCGAAGCTGTCTAAATCCTTCTCTTATGTTGCGTCTCTCGATTTCGCTCAACCCCTCTCAAGCTCCCACATAGATGCGTTGGCCTCGCGACTAAGTCCTGGCACTAAGGACATCTGCCGTGACAATTCCACGACAGTTGGCGCCCACCGTGGGGCTTGCACACGGTGGTGTTGATTTCTTGAAGGGATCTATATCAAGGATCGAGAAGTTCACAAATTTTTGGATGAAGGACCGGTTTGGAAGGATCTACATTGTCTCTATGGAAAGCAACCCGGATGACATATATAAGTTTTTGAGAAGAAAGAAATTTAGGGTTTTGCAGAATCAGTATACCACACCCGTCTTTGGCGATCCATCAAATCTAACCAAAAGATCAGTTTTTGCTACGGCATCGCCGCAAGTCGCTGAGTTCGACAGGAGATCAGAGGATTTTCTTTGTTTGGGCGGTGTGTTGTACGCTGCGGAATCGGTTAAAAAACGCAAGGTTTCTGCCAAGAAACAGAATCTCTGTTGCGGTCAACGTGAGGATCGAGACAAGTCACCTGCCTCGCGTCGTCAAACTGCGGGCCAGCCTTACCGTCGCCACTCCGAGTCACATACCGCTACTGCTCCCGTCCTCGATTGCATCATCATTACAAGCCTTGGAGTGTAGCCGGGGCCTTGGCTGCCTGGGAGTCCCGATCCAGATGGAAGGTGCCACCGCTGCCAGGGAATCCCGATCCAGATCGAATGCGATCTGGGCTGCCAACTCTGACATGGGCTACAAGCCTCCAAGCCGCGTTGGGCCTCACCTCCTCTACAGATCTCTGAGCCATCACGCCTCGCTTCCCATGAGTCGCCATCACCGACTCGTTTTCCGTCGCCACGTGCCGACCTTTGCCTCAGAGTCTGCCTCGCACTGTGCTGAGCCACTGATTCCACCTCAAACTCACCACCGGCTGCTGCCCTCGTTTGACCCGCCGGAGCTCTATCAATCCACCTGGAAACTTGTTGACCCGCCGCTAAGGGCGAGGCTGCCACTGAGCCAGTTTTTTGGAAGTGAAGGGCCCGCCCGCCAGGTCACGACCTGCGCCTCCGTGTCAAAATATCTACCGGAACGCGGTCGCTGTGGGTTGCCCCAGTGCTGCGCTCACCTCGGCCCTGCCTAAGCGGCCCTCGTCGGCGGGTTGAGCTGCTTGTTTTTGCCACCAAGGCATGTTGTCAAACAACAGGAAACTGAAGATTGATCCCACATTGGAGTATTACTTTGACTCAAATATAGATCAAGTCAATACCATCCAGAAGTGGGATGGCCCGGACTCCTCAGCCGCTGCAGCCACGTCCAAGCCTCAGGTCACGACCGGTCGCTGTTGAGTTTTCGCTGCCGAGCCGCCCCGGCTTTCAATCGCCTCCACTATTGCTTTGGCCCGCCGCTGCCTACAGAGCCGCCGGCCGGGTCATAACCGTCGGCCATCATCGTTGCCTATGAGACACCGCAGGATGCGTCGAACCATCCTGGATGAGTGGCTTTGCCTCCATTGACCTGAGCCGCCCTTGCGCATCATCGCTGCATAACATCCGGTGGTCGGTGCTGGCCCTGCCGGTGAGCCTTGTCCGACCCGGAAGGAGTGGGGATGGATTTGCCTCGCGTCCTCGACCACGACCCGAAAGAAGAAAATCCGCCTTGACTGCTTTGTCTCCACTCTAAGACGCCATCGAGCGCGGGCTTCCGGGGCCACGTTGAGCCGCCCCTGCTGTGTTGAGCTGGCGGGGCCACGTTGAGTCTGTCGTTCACAAACATCAGGTGATATCCATCTAAGTTTATTTTATTAAACATATGGTTTTCATCAAAGAACAGTCACTTTGGTCTGAATATTTTTATGTGAAGCAAAGGAGGTGCCATGTTGTGCCTATGAAGCGTACGTCAGCACCATCATGCACTGACGTATGCGCCCGCTTACTGATGGAACAGGTATGCGCAAGTCGCCGCCCGTGGAGCTTCATCTACGTTAACCCGCCGGAGCCGCGTTGAGCCGCCCTTGCCGCTTTGAGCCGCTGGGATTATATTAAGTCGCCGGTCTACCTGAGCCGCCGGAACTATAACGAGTCGCTGGTCTGCCTGAGCCACCTCTGTCGTGATAAACGGATCATCCGTCGTCCAAACAAATCAGGTGTTACGCATCCAAGTTTGATTTATTAGCACATGTTGTTTTTGTCAAAGAACAAGTTTATCTTTGCCTTGGTCTGTAATGTTGTTTATGAAGGGCAATTATTTATGACAAAAAGTGATATTATACCGCGGCGATGGAGGCACGCTGACATCTTTTGGCACAGGTGGTCGTCGTTACTCAACGAACTCCCACACCGGTTTACAACACCGTGGCCGTCTCTCGCGACTGTACCAGTTTACAACGCCGTGGCCGTCTCTCGTGACCGCACCGGCTTACAACGCCGTGGCCATCTCTCGCGACCGCACTGATTTACAACACCGCGGCCGACTCTCTCGTCCACACCAGTTTAAAACACCGCGGCCGAAAAATCTGTCAGCACCCGCGGCTGACTCGGCCGTAATTGATTTCAGTTTCACCATGGTGATCATCAACTCCGCGGATTCAAACCGGTCTATATCATGGTTAATTATGAAGAATCTCAAGCCAACTCCTCAAGTTGCCTTGAGACTCGGGGTCTACGATGACATAACTTAGCAAATATCGTCAGATTTAAGACCCCGGGTCCTTGGAGGGAAGATAACCCGGTGCTGGAGGCTACCGCCATATTGGTGAAAATTTAAAGGCCGTCAGAAAGTTTCCGGCTCACAATGATGCTCCGGTTTACAATCCGGCTCAAGGTAAACCTGTCTCCCACAAAGGTTTCAAGCTCTCAAATCCGGTTGAAATTCCGGTTTAAAAAGAATTCATCTCTCGCAAGTTCGAGTTTTCAGAAAAAATTACAGGGATCAAAGAGAGTTTGTTGCACATCACAACTCAAACATAGGCACCCAACGAGCACAGCTCAGAAATATATCATTTGAGGGCTTCCGGCTTATTGAGCTAAGCTATGATTACCCTTTGATCCAGCTCATAGCTACGTTTACAGGTCATTTGGGGGCTTCCTGTTCAAACATAGGTCGTATTCGAACCAAAGAGAACATAGCTGTCGGTACCCTCTTGATCGGCACAACACCAAACTCACTAGGGGGCTTCTTAATCGTATTCGAATCATAGCTTAACCCCTTTTAGGTCCGACATGGATCGTATTTGAATCAGCGTCGTTAAACAACTCTCAAGGTCATTTGGGGGCTTCCTGTTCAAACATAGGTCGTATTCGAACCAAAGAGAACATAGCTGTCGGTACCCTCTTGATCGGCAACGCCAAAGCCACTGGGGGCTATATGATCGTATTCGAATCTTAGCTTAACCCCTTTGGAACGGTTTTCTGATCGTATTTGAATCAGAAGCCTCAAAATTTTTGAAGTCTCCTTTTGCAAACATTTTTTTGGATTTTACTTGAAGTTTTTTTGATCATATCTAAAGTGTATATGAGTGGTTTCTATTTAACCTCGATTTAATTTTCGATGATAAGTCGCCAGCTTATGACAATCATCATCTATGTGGAAGCACTGGCTTCTAAGGATTGGGTTATCACCCCTGCTGCACAGGTCATGTAAACCGGCAGTACAAATTCAATATCACAGTAGTTATATGTGAGATATTATGACCCGCCCTGCGATAAACCGCCAAGGGATCTTGTGACCTACTTGTATGCAGGATAAGACTACATTTGGGTGATTACCCGCCCTGGCTTTTGACGTTAAGTCGCCAGGGCATATGTTGTTTGAACTCTGCAGGATTTACAGAGCTATGACTTACATAAATGATTAAATTCAAGCCCATCATCAAAGATTGAAATTGGTGTCTTGATACGTCTCCAACGTATCTATAATTTCTGATTGCTCCATGCTATATTATTTACTGTTTTGGACTATATTGGGCTTTATTTTCCACTTTTATATTATTTTTGGGACTAACCTATTAACCGGAGGCCCAGCCCAGAATTGCTGTTTTTTTGCCTATTTCAGTGTTTCGAAGAAACGGAATATCAAACGGAGTCCAAACGGAATGAAACCTTCGGGAACGTGATTTTCTCACCGAACGTGATCCAGGAGACTTGGACCCTACACCAAGGCATCAGAAAGGCGATCACGAGGGGGGGGGCCTAGGGCGCGCCCCTGCCTTGTGGGCCCCTCGGAGCTCCACCGACGTACTCCTTCCTCCTATATATATACCTACGTACCCCCAAACGATTAGAACAGGAGCCAAAAACCTAATTCCACCGCCGCAACTTTCTGTATCCACGAGATCCCATCTTGAGGCCTGTTCCGGAGCTCCGCCGGAGAGGGCCGTCATCACGGAGGGCTTCTACATCATCATAGCCTCTCCGATGAAGTGTGAGTAGTTTACCTCAGACCTTCGGGTCCATAGTTAGTAGCTAGATGGCTTCTTCTCTATTTTTGGATCTCAATACAAAGTTCTCCCTCTCTCTCGTGGAGATCTATTCGATGTAATCTTCTTTTTGCGGTGTGTTTGTTGAGACCGATGAATTGTGGGTTTATGATCAAGTCTATCTATGAATAATATTTGAATCTTCTCTGAATTCTTTTATGTATGATTGGTTATCTTTGCAAGTCTCTTAGAATTATCCGTTTGGTTTGGCCAACTAGATTGGTTGTTCTTGCCATGGGAGAAGTGCTTAGCTTTGGGTTCGATCTTGCGGTGTCCTTTCCCAGTGACAGAAGGGGCAGCAAGGCACGTATTGTATCATTGCCATCGATGATAACAAGATGGGGTTTATTTCATATTGCATGAATTTATCTCTCTACATCATGTCATCTTGCTTAAGGCATTACTCTGTTTTTAACTTAATACTCTAGATGCATGCTGGATAGCGGTCGATGAGTGGAGTAATAGTAGTAGATGCATAATCGTTTCGGTCTACTTGTCACGGACGTGATGCCTATATACATGATCATGCCTAGATATTCTCATAACTATGCTCAATTCTGTCAATTGCTCAACAGTAATTTGTTCACCCACCGTAGAATACTTATGCTCTTGAGAGAAGCCACTAGTGAAACCTATGTCCCCCGGGTCTATTCTCATCATATCAATCTCCATCACTTTAATCTTGCTTTGATTTTTTTACTTTTCATTTACTTTTTACTTTGCATCTTTATACCAAAAATACCAAAAATATTATATCTATCGGATCTCACTCTCGTAAGTGACCGTGAAGGGATTGACAACCCCTAATCGCATTGGTTGCGAGTAGCTATTGTTTTGTGTAGGTACGAGGGACTTGAGCGTGGCCTCCTACTGGATTGATACATTGGTTCTCAAAAACTAAGGGAAATACTTACGCTACTCTGCTGCATCATCCCTTCCTTTTCAGGGAAAACCAACGCAAGCTCAAGAGGTAGCAAGAAGGATTTCTGGCGCCGTTGCCGGGGAGTCTACGCAAAAAGTCAACATACCAAGTACCCATCACAATCCCTATCTCTCGCATTACATTATTTGCCATTTGCCTCTCGTTTTCCTCTCCCCCACTTCACCCTTGCCGTTTTATTCGCCCTCTCTCTATCCTCCCTCTCTTTTCCACTTGCCTTTTTGTTTGCTCGTGTGTTGGATTCTTGTTTGTCGCGATGGCTCAAGATACTACCAAATTGTGTGACTTCACCAATACTAATAATAATGATTTCCTTAGCACTCCAATTGCTCCTCTTGCCAATACTAAATCTTGTGAAATCAATACTGCATTGTTGAATCTTGTTATGAAAGATCAATTCGCCGGCCTTCCTAGTGAAGATGCCGCTACTCATCTGAATAGCTTCGTTGATTTATGTGATATGCAAAAGAAAAAAGATGTCGATAATGATGTCATTAATTGAAGCTATTTCCTTTTTCGCTTAGAGATCGTGCTAAAGCTTGGTTTTCGTCTTTGCCTAAAAATAGTATTGATTCTTGGAACAAGTGCAAAGATGCTTTTATCTCTAAGTATTTCCCTCCCGCTCAGATCATCTCTCCTAGAAACGATATTATGAACTTTAAGCAACTTGATCATGAACATGTTGCGCAAGCTTGGGAGAGAATGAAATTAATGATACATAATTGCCCTACTCATGGTTTGAATTTGTGGATGATTATACAAAATTTTTTATGCCGAATTGAATTTTACTTCTAGAAATCTTTTAGATTCGGCCGCGGGAGGCACTTTCATGGAAATCACTTTAGGAGATGCTACTAAACTCCTAGATAATATTATGTTTAATTATTCTCAATGGCATACTGAAAGATCTTCTAATAAAAAAGTGCATGCGATAGAAGAAATCAATGTTTTGAGTGGAAAGATGGATGAACTTATGAAATTATTTGCTACTAAGAGTGTTTCTTCTGATCCTAATGATATGCCTTTGTCTACTTTGATTGAGAATAACAATGAATCTATGGATGTGAATTTTGTTGGTAGGAATAATCTTGGGAACAACGCTTATAGAGGGAATTTTAATCCTAGGCCATATCGTAGTAATCCTTCTAATAATAATGGGAATTCTTACAACAACTCTTATGGAAATTATAATAAGATGCCCTCTGAATTTGAGAATAGTATTAAAGAGTTTATGAATTCACAAAAGAATTTTAATGCTTTGCTTGAAGAGAAATTGCTTATAGTTGATGGTTTGGCTAGGAACGTTGATAGAATTTCTCTTGAGGTTGATTCTTTAAAGCTTAGATCTATTCCTCCTAAGCGTGATATCAATGAGTCTCTCAAAGCCATGAGAATTTCCATTGATGAGTGCAAGGAAAGAACCGCTAGGATGCGTGCTTCCAAAGATGCCTTTATTAAAGCGTGTTCTTCCAATTCCTATGAAAATCAAGATGAAGATCTAAAAGTTATTGATGTGTCCCCTATTAAATCTTTTCTTTGCAATATGAATCTTGATGAAACTGAATATGATCTTCCTTTACCTAGAAGGCGTTCTAAAAATTCGGAGTATTTAGATCTTTATGATGAAATTGATGAAAGTGGGGTTGAAAGAAATAAAAATCTTGATGTTGCTAAACCCACTATATTGGATTTCAAGGAATTTAATTATGAAAGTTGCTCTTTAATTGATTGTATTTCCTTGTTGCGATCCGTGCTAAATTCTCCACATGCTTATAGTCAAAAGAAAGCCTTCACCGAACATATTGTTGATGCCTTGATGCAATCTTATGAAGAAAAACTTGAGTTGAAAGTTTCTATCCCTAGAAAACTCTATGATGAGTGGGAACCAACTTTTAAAATTAAAATTAAAGATCATGAGTTTTATGCTTTGTGTGATTTGGGTGCTAGTGTCTCTACTATTCCCAAGACTTTGTGTGATTTACTAGATTTCCGTAATTTTGATGATTGCTGTGTAAATTTGCATCTTGCGGATTCCACTATTAAGAAACCTATGGGAAGGATTAATGATGTTCTTATTGTTGCAAATAGGAATTATGTGCCCGTAGATTTCGTTGTTCTTGATATAGATTGCAATCCTTCTTGCCCTATTATTCTTGGTAGACCTTTCCTTAGAACGGTTGGTGCGATTATTGATATGAAGGAAGGGAATATTAGATTTCAATTTCCATTAAAAAAGGGAATGGAACAATTTCCAAGAAATAAAATAAAATTTCCATATGAAACTATCACGAGAGCCACTTATGGATTGCCTACCAAAGATGGCAATACCTAGATCTATCCTCGCTTTTATGCCTAGCTAGGGGCGTTAAAGATAGCGCTTGTTGGGAGGCAACCCTATGTTATTTTTATTACTTGCTTTTTGCTCCTGCTTAGTAATAAATAAATTATCTAGCCTCTGTTTTGTTTGTGTTTTTTGTGTTTAATTAGTGTTTGTGCCAAGTAGAACCGTTGGGAAGACTTGGGGAAAGTCTTGTTGAACTTGCTGTAAAAAACAGAAACTTTAGTGCTCACGAGAACTGTTGTAATTTTTATTTGAAGAGTTCTATTTAGTTAATTATTTTTGCAGATGATTAATAGATAAATTACTCACGTCCAGCAATTTATTTTAGAATTTTTGGGGTTCCAGGTCTTGCGCTAGCTACAGATTACTACAGACTGTTCTGTTTTTGACAGATTCTGTTTTTTCGTGTGTTGTTTGCTTATTTTGATGAATCTATGGCTAGTAAAATAGTTTATAATCCATAGAGAAGTTGGAATACAGTAGGTTTAACACCAATATAAATAAAGAATGAGTTCATTACAGTACCTTGAAGTGGTTTTTTGTTTTCTTTCGCTAACGGAGCTCATGAGTTTTACTTTAAGTTTTGTGTTGTGAAGTTTTCAAGTTTTGGGTGAATTCTTTTGATGGATTATGGAACAAGGAGTGGCAAGAGCCTAATCTTGGGTATGCCCATGGCACCCCCAAGATAATCCAAGGACACAAAAAAGTCAAAGCTTGGGGATGCCCCGGGAGGCATCCCCTCTTTCGTCCACTTCCATCGGAAATTTACTTGGAGCTATATTTTTATTCACCAACATGATATGTGTTTTGCTTGGAGCGTCTTGTATTATTTGTGTCTTTGTGTTTTAGTATGCCACAATCATCCTTGCTGTACACACCTTTTGAGATAGCCATACATGAATTAAAATTTGATAGAATACTCTATGTGCTTCACTTATATCTTTTGAGCTATGTAGTTTTGCTCTATGTGCTTCACTTATATCTTTTGAGCGTTATAATTTTGCTCTATGTGCTTCACTTAGATCTTTTAGAGCACGGTGGTGGATTTGTTTTAAAGAAACTATTGATCTCTCATGCTTCACTTAAATTACTTTGAGAGTCTCTTAATAGCATGGTAATTTGCTTAATAATAATATGCTTGGTATTCAAGATTTGTGAAACTTTCTTTTGAGTGTGTTGAATACTAAGAAAAGATTGAAGCATGATAATTGTTTTGAGATATGGAGGTGATAATATTAGAGTCATGCTAGTTGAGTAGTTGTGAATTTAAAGAATACTTGTGTTAAAGTTTGTGATTCCCGTAGCATGCACGTATGGTGAACCGTTATGTGATGAAGTCGGAGCATGATTTATTTATTGATTGTCTTCCTTATGAGTGGTGGTCGGGGATGAGCGATGGTCTTTTCCTACCAATCTATCCCCCTAGGAGCATGCGCATAATACTTTGCTTTGATAACTTCTAGATTTTTGCAATAAGTATATGAGTTCTTTATGACTAATGTTGAGTCCATGGATTATACGCACTCTCACCCTTCCACCTTTGCTAGCCTCTCTAATACCACGCACCTTTCACCGGTATCATACACCTACCATATACCTTCCTCAAAACAGCCACCATACCTACCTATCATGGCATTTTCATAGCCATTCCGAGATATGTTGCCATGCAACTTTCCACCGTTTCGTTTATCATGACACATTCATCATTGTCATATTGCATATCCCGGTACACCGCCGGAGGCATTCATATAGAGTCATATTTTGTTCTAAGTATCGAGTTGTAATTGTTGAGTTGTAAGAAAAATAAAAGTGTGATGGTCATCATTTTTAGAGCATTGTCCCAAGTGAGGAAAGAATGATGGAGACTATGATTCCCCCACAAGTCGGGATGAGACTCTAGATGAAAAACAAATAAAAAAGAGGCCAAAGAAGCCCAAATAAAAAAGAGGCCATAAAAAAAGAGAAAAGGCCCAAATAAAAAAATGAGAGAAAAAGAGAGAAGGGACAATGTTACTATCCTTTTACCACACTTGTGCTTCAAAGTAGCACCATGATCTGCATAGTAGAGAGTCTCTCATGTTATCACTTCCATATACTAGTGGGAATCTTTCTTTATAGAACTTGGCTTGTATATTCCAATGATGGGCTTCCTCAAATTGCCCTAGGTCTTCATGAGCAAGCAAGTTGGATGCACACCCACTTAGTTTCTTTTTGAGCTTTCATATACTTATAGCTCTAGTGCATCCGTTGCATGGCAATCCCTACTGTTGGTGTCAAAACCGGCGGATCTCGGGTAGGGGGTCCCGAACTGTGCATTTAGGCGGATGGTAACAGGAGGCAGGGGACACAATGTTTTACCCAGGTTCGGGCCCTCTTGATGGAGGTAAAACCCTACGTCCTGCTTGATTAATATTGATGATATGGGTAGTACAAGAATAGATCTACCACGAGATCAGAGAGGCTAAACCCTAGAAGCTAGCCTATGGTATGATTGTTCTTTGTCCTACGGACTAAACCCTCCGGTTTATATAGACACCGGAGAGGGCTAGGGTTACACAGAGTCGGTTACAATGGTAGGAGATCTACATATCCGTATCGCCAAGCTTGCCTTCCACGCCAAGGAAAGTCCCTTCCGGACACGGGACGAAGTCTTCAATCTTGTATCTTCATAGTCCAGGAGTCCGGCCGAAGGTATAATCCGGCTATCCGGACACCCCCTAATCCAGGACTCCCTTAGTAGCCCCTGAACCAGGCTTCAATGACGACGAGTCCGGCGCGCAGATTGTCTTCGGCATTGCAAGGCGGGTTCCTCCTCCAAGTACTTCATAGAAGATTTTGAACACAAAGGCAGTGTCCGGCTCTGAAAAATAAGTCTCCACATATTGCCATAGAGAGAATAATATTTACACAAATCTAATCTGCTGAAGTATTCCGTAGCGTGACATCACACCATGGCCAAGTCTTTATTCGAATCGTTTTATTGTTCTACCTCAGCGCGTTTAGCGAGGCGGTTTCCTTGGCACGTCTTGTTAAAGCAGAGATCGTGTCCCCCTTATTCCGGGATTCTCATCAATACGGGCGTGGGTAACCCAACCGTACCCGTTGGTATATTTTCTCGATCAAAGGCGAGTCCCAAACGGTCACGGGGAAGGCCCTTGGTATTCAACCTCTTATAAAGAGACCAAGGCCTTACTCCTTTCTTTCAATCTCAAACGAGTTCGCCCTTCGCCTCGAGTTCCAACACCCAAGGCTCCAGATTTCAGGCGCTTCGGACCTTCGACAATGTCCGGTTCCGACCTTCGAGGCCGATGGATGCCCTCCTCCGTCACGGAGGAGGACGTGCTGAAGTTGAGAGAGGCCAGGTTCTTGATCGACGAAATCTCGCATAGGCTGCCTGCTCAAGGGCAGGTCATTCCCACTCCCAAGCCTGGTGAGAGTGTGGTGTTCATGTCTCACTTCCTTCGGGGGCTGGGATTCCCGACGGATCCCTTCGTGAGGGGGCTCATGTATTATTATGGGCTGGAATTTCACGACTTAGCCCCAGAGTCCATCCTCCATATTTCCTCGTTCATCGTCGTGTGTGAAGCCTTCCTCCGTATGACTCCTCACTACGGACTATGGCTCAAGACCTTCAAAGTAGAGCCGAAGATGATTGAGGGACGGCACGCGGAGTGTGGAGGTGCTTTTATAAGCAAGAATGTTGGTGCTCCATGGCCCGAGGGCTCTTTTCAAGAGGAGTTCAGCTTATGGCAACGAGAGTGGTTTTACATTACCGCTCCCAGGGCCCCCAAGTGGGTGGAGCCACCTACCTTTCGCTCGGGTCCTCCGCCACGACTAGCGTCATGGGTCAATACAGGGCTGGACTGGGGGCCGGCAAAGGACGTGCCCCTGTTGCAGGGCCGCATCCGAGATCTCCTAGAAAGAGACATCAGTCTGGTCGTGGTGACGCGGGTTATGTTAATTCGCCGAGTTTTGCCCTGCAAACGTCACCCCCTCCGCCTGTGGGAGTTCAACCCGGAGGGACCACGAGTTATCTAAAATTTTCTTGGCATGACGCCCATGGAGATGTACTAATTGTTCTTCGGACCACAAGTAGTGTGTCCAGATTCTACGGAGGACGCAGGCCTGAGCTGCAATCGTCCGGATACTCAAGTAAGTAGCCTTTGCCCGGACTCGCTATCCGTATATTTATCATAAAATTGCCCCTAAAAGAGTTGTCCTTTAAACAGGAGTGGATAGTGAAAGCAAAGCTAATCAGGTGTCCGGCCCCCCTCCTCAAGAGCACGCCGGGTCCCGTGCTAGTCAGGATGTTGGAGGTTGTGCCTTCAAAGGGAAGCGAGGGAGGGTACAAGGAAGCTACAGCCTACTCAAAGGAGGTTGTCCGGAAGGGAGGAATCGAAAATTCCTCTCCTCAGGGGAAGAAGAGGACTGCCTCTGAAGACCCGGAGACCATGCCTTAAAGCGGGGGAAGAAATCTTCGCAGAGGGTCCTGTGCTGGGGGATACTTCGGCCGAATTATGCCCTCAAGGGGATCAGCCCTCCACCGAGCCGTAAGTAGAGAGGAGTTTTCTTTTTAAGAAACGAGAGAAATCCTTGCTTTATATCTGAGAAAAGTAATCGAAAATTTACCTTGTAGCTCGGACCTTAGCCCTTCTCAGCAGAGCTCGTCTTCGGGGGATCTTCTTCGAGATGATGGAGAGCGAACGCCTCCCCCTGCCGTACCGCCTTGTGAGGCGGGCGACCCTGAGGTATCGTCGCGGAGGGTTTCTCGAATCCGGCGGGCCGGAAGGTAGTCATATGGCCCCCCAAAGCCCTCCGCGTCCGGCCTTCGAAAAGGGCCATCGGACGAGTCCGGCACCGTCTGGTGCGCGGTCGGAGGAGCTGAAGGATCTGCTAGGGCGAGCATCTATCTCAGAGGAGCACCGTGCATTGATGGGTACGGTGATTGAGAGGATTTCATCCGCGGAGAGCGGATTGCACGAGGCCGTCAGGAGTTTACTGACAGGTTTTGAGGTACGCGAAATAATGTACCCTTTTTGGACAGTTGCGCATAAATAAGATGCGCCCTGTGTAGATAGTAGCCCCTGAGACTCTGTGTGTTGTCAAAAGTGACGGCGCACAGAGGATCATAATCCCAGGTCTAATATGCCGCCTTTATACGTAGGTGGCGAAGTGTCCGGTGGCCAGCCGGACTGATGGATTTGCCGAGCTAAAGCGGCAACTTGACATGGCAGATGCCGACATCGCGCTTGTCAACAAGCGGCTTGACGAGGCACAAGGTATGTAATTCCTTCGGCGGCGCCTGGTAAGAGGAGCTTTATGCCAGTATCTTACAATGTGTGCGCTTGATGCAGATGGTGCTGCTGCCATGGAGAATCTTCGGGCGGAACTTGCCCGAGCCAAGGAGCAAGCCAGGAAAAGTGATGCGGCTGCCGGAAAGGCAATTGAAGAGCTGAAAGCCGAACATGCTGCTCACTGCCGAAGCAAGAAGGAAATGGCCGAGATGGCCGTGAGGCTGAAGAACTCTGCTGACCGTTGCAAGCTTCTTGAAAAAGAAGATCGGGCGGAACAGACGGTCCTGAAGAAGGCCGTTGCCGATGCCAAGGATGCTCGCTCTGCGATGAGAGCTATGAAGGAGGAGCTGCGTCAGGCTGGAGAGATCGCGGCTGGAAAGCCCTTTATGCTGCGGAGGAAGTTCTGTGATCCTAAACATGCTCCGTTAGACCAGATGTGGAGTACGGCGGACACCTATCTGGATTTAGCAGCGAGTGCCGCAGATGCGGCCGAACACTTCCAAGATCAAGAAGATCGCGAAGTGGAAAAGCTCTTCTGGTCGGAGTTCCACAATCCAGAGCATCCACTGTCATTAGCCGATCGTTTGGCCGAATGGGCCGAGCTAAATAGGTTGTCCGGACTCGCCATGAAGTATGTCATGAGTCATCTGTGGCCAGAGAGGCCAGAGCCAAAAAGTTATTTCAACTTGGTGCAGCAGTTCCTTGGTGCGGCGCCGCATATCAATGCGATGAAGAGGTCAGCGTGCATAGAGGGTGTGCGGATGGCTCTTTCTCGTGTCAAGACATACTGGGCGGAAATGGAAGCCACCGCTGTTGCACCCCCAGACTCGGATGGAAGCCGAGTACCTGCCGAGCGCTATTTTCAGGAAGTTCTGCAAGGCGCTCGTTTAATAGAGACGCAGTGCTCGAAGGATACTATATTCGAATAGCATGTATTATTGTAAAACAATATTTTGATAAATTGTAGAAGCTTTTTATACTTGTGCCTGCAAGTATTGGAATACCTCCTGTGCAGCCGTTTAACATATACGTATATATAATCTGAAAGATGGCAGTCGTCGGCTTCAGCCCCCACGCACATAATGCGGGGGTGTTCGCAGAAAGGCGCATTTTCACACTTGATCCAACGTCTTGGTCCTACAAAGGAGGTGATAGCACAGAGAACTAGGCAATCGGACTATGATGCTTTATCACTTTCACTTAGCCATAGGAGTTTGACATTGAGGCTACTTCTATAGCCCCTGGTGGCGCCTGTGCTCGCCCGAACTCGGGGTGCGTATGTGCCTGGCCGGGAAACAGCCCTTCGTTAATGCGGAGGAATCCTAAAGATTCCGGTGAGTCATCGAGTGGTTGACCAGTCTCACGCTATATTATGACAGTCAGTTTTCGGCTTTCTCTACTAAGGTGCTCGCCTGGCCGAACCGGGGCACAATCGCAGTAGTTCTCCTGGTGCCGCCTTAGCCGATAGAGCGGAACGTAAGGCAGCAAAACACAGGAGCCGGACAAACCCAACATTTGACCAAAGACATGATTCAGAGCTGATGCATATAAGGCCAAACTCGTGACGCCGAACACTCCCTAAGGTATTCAGTCTTTATGAGGGCGGGCGGGATAACGCCCTTAGTAATAAGCCCCTAGTGTCCAGGTACGCGCAAAACTCTGACGTGGCCACATGCCAAAATGCCAGCCTCCTCCTTGGTTATACCAAAAAAGGTTTACGCAGGGTCTTAATCTGAAAAGAATCCTTGGGACGGGTCCCTGCTGCACGTCTGCGCCTGTGTCTCCGTTGTGCCGTATCCTGGACGGGCGTAGCACGGTGTTCATCTGTAAAAGAGAGGAACTTAGTTAAAGAAAGATCGTGCCAAACATGAGTTATACTAAATAAACAAAGTATAAATCGAAATGGGTAAAGTTGAGCTTTATTGTCTCTTGTTTTATATGCGCGGAGCCCCTAGTACAGGGGTATACGGCTATTAATCCTTTATCAATTGTATGTTTATGCCGGACTCGTCTAGCCGTGTCCGTGGTCTTGACGACCTGTTTAGATGCTTTGGCTGGTGAAGCCGCTTTATTGTGGGGCTGTCAAGGCAGCCGCACTGTTTTCCGCGCGGGAGGAACACTCAATGTTTTCCCTTTAATGAGATGATGCCTCGTGGACCGGGCATCTTAAGCGTAAGAGATGCATAATGTGGTATTGCGTTAAAGCGGGCAAAAGCTTCGTGTCCCAGCAGTGCTTCATAGCTACTTGAGAACGGGGCGATGTGGAAAGTTAGCAGTTCGCAATGGAAGTTATCGGGGGAGCCGAACATAACTTCTAGTCGGAGAGAACCCATGCAACGGGCATCCGGGCCTGGCGTTACCCCTTGAAAGGAGGTTTTGCTATGGCAAATTTTTGTTGGGTCTATCCCCATGTTGCGGATTGTGTCCTGGTATAATAGGTTTAGACCACTGCCACCGTCCATCAGGACATTTGTAAAATGGAGTTCGCCGATTATTGGATCTAATACCAAGGTAGTCCAGCCTGCGTTCCGAATACTTCTAGAGTAATCCTGATGGTCGAAGGTGATCGGTTTTAACAACCATTGGCGAGACTCCTTTGGGATAGGCCATATGGCGCGTATCTCTGGTGGCGCTGTTCTGTTCGTCACGTGAAGTAAGTGTACTGTTTTGACTTCTTGTGGGCAATCCTTTTGTTTTCTGGTGCTCTGCTTGTGGGGTTCGTCGTCGTCCTCACTTGGTGTGTCGAGCCCCTTGTGTTCGGCGTTGAGTTTGCCGGCTTGCTTGAAAACCCAACAATCTCTGTGGGTATGGTTCGCAGGCTTCCCGGGAGTACTGTGTATTTGACATATCTTGTCCAAGATTTTGTTTAAGTTGGATAG